>NC_091591.1:25141077-25161510 GCF_042767895.1 Penaeus vannamei | reverse complement strand
TTTTTAACAACAGCAATATGAAACAGTTATAATAATGATACTGATACTGATATTGATAGCAGTACTAGTAGTGATAGCAGTAGTAATAATAGTAGAAGTGATAATAAAAATGCTAGAAATAACAGTAACGCTTATGATAATGATAAAACCGGTGACAAGTAGTCATAGTAACAACAACAATAACAACGACAACAACAACAATGATAATAATAATAAAGAACATATAGAACATATAGATCATATAGAACCTAATAATGATACTGGTAATGACAATGAAAATGACAACGATAATAATAACGATAATAAAAGTAATGATGACAGATAACAGCAACAACAACACTGTTACAGCAGCGGATGACCCTTTCATCTGAAGCCCGTGTCCTATAAGTAAGTGGAAAGGGCGTTGTCCAAGAGGAGGCGCTTGGGGAGGGAGATCTCGAAAGGGGAAAGGAACACAGTTATAAACTCTGCGCACTTCAAGAGCGTCTTTGGCAGAGTTCCTCTCTCAATGAACTCTTAGAAGCTAACGGAAAGCGTCTTTTATCGGTGAAGTGGTGTCTAAAAAGATGAAAAGGAAAATAGTATGGATAACGGATATCTATCTTTGATAAGAGCAAAAGCTTGGCACCAAGGCACCTGCAGTGTTGATGACGAATTAGAATTAGGCACTCCACAAGGGGCATTGTTCCCTACGCTGGTGGATATCCTTATCCACTCTCTATTCGTACTCGTGCTACTTCTCATACTCGTACTACAACCTTGATTTGTTCTACTTCTATTCACACTTGTACTACAACTCATACTCCCAGTACTACTCGTACTCCCGCTGCTACTCGTACTCGCACTACTATATGTATTTGCATTACTACTCGGGCTACTTGTACTATTACCCATACTACTCTTAATATCACTCGTACTACTATTCTTACTACTTGTAGTCCCTCTTGCAGGAATCATAATACTAATCGCACCCACACCACTACTCGTATTACTACTCATACTTGCATTATTACTCACACTCGCACTAGTACTTGTATTACAATATTAATCCTACCACTACTCATAGTCATACTAATATCCGTACTCGTACTACTACTCATACTTGCACTACTTCTCGTACTACTCGCACAACTATGTGTGCTTGTACCACTGCCTGTACTCACTGCCTGTACTCATAATACTGCCCGTACTTGTAAAACTGTCCATACCCACCCACCTGTATTTGCATTACTACTCATACTACTAGTCGAATTAGTACTATTAGTCGTACTATTTGTCCTACTCACATTACTACTTATACTACTTGTATTACTTCTCGAACTTACACTACTACTATTACTCACACTACTCATACCCACACTCCTACTCGTACTTACAATACTGCTCATACTTGTACTACTCCTCACACTCACACTATTACTCATATTTGCACTACTATTCGTACTACCTATACTGCTGCTTGCACTCTCACTACCCTTACTACTACTCGTACTGGCACTACTACCTGTACTACTCTTACTACTTCTCGTACTACTTATCCTACTACTTATACTAACATTACTACTCACACTCACACTACTACCCATACTACTGTTTGTACTACTTGTACTTGCAGTTCTACTCATACTAATCGTACTTCTCACACTCCTCGCACTTGCACTATTACTCTTACTATTTGTACTACTACCCGTATTATTTGTACTATTAATCGCACTAGCACTACTACTCGTGCTACTCATGCTACTACTTGAATTACTTGTACTACTATTTGTACTACTACTACTTGCACTCGCACTAATACTCATACTGCTACTCTTACTACTTGTACTACTACTTGTGCTATTCATACTACTTCTCACACTTGCACTACTACTCCGACTATTATCAATATCATTATCATTAATGATGTTGTTACTTTTATCATTACTCGCACTTGCACTATTACTATTATTACTACTCGCATTACTACTCATACTCGACTACTACTAGTACTTCTATTATTATGTGTACTTCTACAACTACTCAAACTCTTACTACTACCCATTCTCCTACTACTACTCGTACTCATACTACTTGTATTCATACTATTACTCCTACTAATACTCATACTCCTAATACAACTCATAATACTACTCGTACTGCTACTTGTACTTATACTATTACTTGTTCTACTATATGCCTACTGTTATTTCTAGTACTACTCGTATTCGTAATATTACTCCTTACTCCTACTACTACTCACACTCGTACTACTTCTTGTACTAGTACAACTACTCTTACTCGTAATCCTACTGCTATTCGTACTACTACTGGTACTTCTTTAATCTATTCTGATTTACTTTGAATTTATGCTTTATTAACTATACTTTGTACAAATATTGGAAAAATATCCCAAACTTAGCGATGAATATTCAGAACTGAGACTAACAAAATAGCAGATCATATAAGCTGAGCCCACGGCGTCTGAGATCATACTCGTGTCGAAAAATGTCCATAAATGTTTTCAAGGAATTCCTCAGACGTCATTCTAGTTTTTCTCCCCTTTATCCCTTTTTCTTGTATTTGTATTATCATAAAAAGCCGACGTATATTCAGGAAAGAAAACGACTGATAAGAACTCTATAGATGGGGAAATGGGAAATGCAATCCTTTTTTTTTTTTTTTTTTTTTTGCCATGTGCATAGACATAACAAGAAAATTACGTTTTTTTTCTTTTTTTATGTCACTTACCACGTTTCCTTCATAAAATCACTGCGAATGGTATTGAAGGTGACAGTCAGCTTACGTCATGCGTTCTTTGCGTTGTACTAGGTTAAATATTTTCGCTTGTTTTTCAGCTCTATTCAATGCACTTGGTAATAAAAAGGGTATAGATAGCAGTTATTTTCTCCGTTATTCCTTTTTATTGTTTACTTTTATTGATATATTTGTGTGTATATATACATTTTTCTTTGCCTTTAATTTCATGCACTGACGTCATTGCGTTCTCCAGAAAGGAATGACGTTGTTTACATTTCGTTGTTGTTATTGTTCCCTTTTTTATTATTATTAAATCCTATCTTTCTTGCAGTCTAATTAAACCCCTCTTATTATTGCCTCAGTATGGTGAAAAAAATCAAGTATGTCTAGTTAATGTTTAATACCAACCTTAAAATCAACGGAAATTCTGTCACTTTAGTTTAATATTTCGTTTTCAATTATATTCTCTCTCTCATTAACAGCCACCGCCGCTCCCAATGATGGGACGATGAACCGACAAATGGAAACCGAGGGAAGGTAGGATGTCCTCAGTGAGGAGGATATTAAAACTATTTAAATGGTTAAGGGAATTGGACCCCATACATGAACCGTCTTCAAACCCCTTACACCGTGTTGCTTTATTTGCTCAAAGTGGGGACACGGAGCACGCGCTTGTTCACGAAAAGCACCGCGATGCCGGCACTGCGCTCTCCCAGCTGCGGGTGTGAGTTCCCACAGGTATGGCTGGGTGTTGGAGTGGAGTTGGAGATCGACGGGGGGGGGGGGCGGCGAGGCTCCCCGACGGCGGAGGCCTAGGCAGGCTTGGAGTAGCTTCTGCTGTTGTCTCGCTCAGTGTGGAGGATCGTGGAGTGCTGACCTCGGCCCGTTTGGGAGAGCCGGGAGCTGACCATCTCAACCAATCAGGTCCCGGCATTACTCATCGAGAGGCGGCTGATGGCGAGGTGCGAGGACGCGGCTGTGGACCTGGACCCAGCCTGGGGGATGTATGCCGTGCTGAAATTTGCGAGGGTCGGCTGCAGTACAAGTAATAATACTGGCACTAGTAATAGGACTGGTGTGAGTAATAGTATGGGTACGAGTAGTATTATAGACGTGAGTAATAGTACCAGTAGTAGTACCAGCAGGAGTAGTAGTACAGCTATGAGTAGTAGTACTGGTATGAGTAGTAGTACGAATGGTCGTACGAGTATGGGTAGTAGTACAGGTTCAAGTAGGAGTACGGGTACAAGTAGTAATATGGGTACTAATAGTTCGGGAACAAGTAGTAGAGCGAGTAGGAATTGTAGTATGAGTACGAGTAGTACGGTTATGAGTAATAGTAGTAATACGAGTATGAGTAGTAGTATGGGTACGAGTAGTAGTACAAGTAGTGGTAGAAGTAGTACAAGTGAGTAGTAGTAGTACAAGTGTGAGTATTAGCAGTAATACTAGCACGAGCATGAGAAAGAACAATAGTGCTGGCAGGAACGATAGTACGAAAATGAGTAGTAGTAGGAATAGTAGTACAGGCATGAATAGTAGCATGTGTAGAAGCAGTAGTACGGGTACGAGTAGTAGTACTGGTACTTGTAATAGTACAGGTAGAAGTAGTGGTACGAGTACGAGTAGTAGTACGGGCATGAGTAGTGGTACAGGCATGACTAGTAATACTGGCACGAGTAGTAGGAAGGGCACTAGTAACAATATAGACACCAGTAGTAGAGCGGGCATGAGTAGTAGCACGGGAATGAGTGGTAGTACGGGCACGAGTAGTACTAGAGAACTAGTACGAGCAATAATAGTATAGATAGTTGTAGTACTGCAACTGTTACTTGTACTATTACTACTATAAATGTCTTCTGATCACTGAGATATTTTCCACGTTTCTTCTTCAGTCTCTCTGATTTGGCTGTTTCATGTGCGGATCAACATTGCAATGAGTTACTTGTGTTTTGGGGAATATTTTCTAAGGCTACTTATAAGTTACAAACTTTACAGGTTAAATAAACTGGTGTAGCGGTCTCGTGTATACTATCCCCTGAGGACTGATTCTACACCCCAAGACGCTTGACGTTACACTACTACTCGTACTCGTACTACTCATGCTACTGCCTGTATTTACACCATTGTCCTTACTCGTACCTCTGTCCGTACTTGTACTACTGCTTGTACTCTTACAACTACTACTCGTTCTCATTTTCATACATATACTCATACTCATACTCATACTACTACTCGTAGTCGTACTACTACTTGTACTTGTACTGATACTCCTATTTGTACTACTATTTGTACTGTTTGCTCATACTCGTATTGGTACTTGTACTTGTACTATTACTAATACTCCTACTAATAATAGCACTCGTACTACGACTTGTACTTGTACTATTAACACTAATTGTGCTCATATCATATACTACTACTAATGCTCATACTATTACTTGGGGTCACATCGCTACTCGGACTCGTACTTCTCCTCGTACTCCTTCTCGTACTACTCCTCGTACTCCTTCTCGTACTACTACTCGTACTTCTACTGCTACTTATACTTGCACTACTACTCATACTCGTACTTGTACTATTATGCGTACTCATACCATACCTATTACCCATACTCCTATTATTCTCCATACTCGTACTACTACCAGTACCCAAACTATTACCCATACTACCAATCATACGCGTACTACTACCCGCATTCATAATAATACCCATACTTGTAATGCAACCCATACTCACACTACTACTCGTTCTTGCACAACTTCCCTTTAATCATACTAATACTCGTGCTATTACCCATACTCGCATTGCTACCCGTACTACTACTACCTGTATTCATACTACTACTCGTACTTTTTGTGGCATCCAACAGATATTTTAGAGCATCCCCCTTTCCATCCACCGCGCAGAGCCGGCAGATGGGCTGGGAGCAGCTGGGGCGGCGCTTCCACGTCTGGGGGGATGTGGGACTGGCGCGGGAGTGGTGAGGGGCGAGGAATTCTCGTCATTGCATCGTCCGGTTGTTTTTTCCCAGCTGAGAAGGCAGATGGACTGCGTTTGAGGTCACGGATGCAAGCATTGTTAGAAGAAGAGTGCCTACCTAGCTTCCGGATCTCGTGTCGGAAGTTCTCGGTCTCGGTCATAGGGAATTGTGCTTTGGCTGCGGTAGTTATGGGACTCCGCCATCATGGCTTCACGAAGGCAAAAAGACTTACTTGGTTGGTGCACTGCGATTTACGCACAAAGCTACAAAGAATCGGCTGCATGTGCTGCAGTTGATGTCAAGGGCAAATAGTTTGTATGGCTAGAAGGCGAGAAGGGCAAGTTAACCAACACCTTACAGCGGAGGTGATAAAAGTTGTGATATTAAAGCACCACACCACTAGGAATTCATTGCTCACAATGCAACTGCGGCGGAAACCATATGTATCGCACACACACAAACGTGGAATCCATGTCCAACAGATTGCAACAGGAGCAACAAAGGGAAGAACAAGAAAACACAGGAATATGCCAAAGGCCTTTTCGCTATTGCTTCCTGACGAAGCAGTAGCTTCGGCATATTCATGTGTGTTCTTGTTCTTCCCTTCGTTGTTCCTGTTACACACACACACACACACACACATATACATACATATATATATATATATATATATATATATATATATATATATATATATATATATATATATATGTGTGTGTGTGTGTGTGTGTGTGTGTGTGTGTGTGTGTGTGTGTGTGTGTGTGTGTGTGTGTGTGTGTGTGTGTGTGTGTTTTTGTATGTGTATATATATACATATACATAGAGATATGTATCTGTGAGTCTATATATATATATAAATATATGTGTGTATAATATATATATATATATATATATATATATATATATATATATATATATATATATATATATGTATGTATGTATGTATGTATGATATACATACATGCTCGCGTATATATATATATATATATATATATATATATATATATATATATATATATATATATATATATATACATACATACACATGTGTGTATGCGTGCGTGCATGTATACAGAAAGAGAGATAGAGAGAGACGGAGAGAAAGAAATCCTGCTGTATTGCTCGACAGTGTATCAACCTCGTATCCATGGTCACCATGTGTTTTTTGTACTAAGTTTAGATTCCATGCAACTCTGGCTACGGAAGCAGTACGCATTGCATATCCCATTTCATATTATGGTTCTGAGTGGGTTTCATCTATCCGTCCGCAAGATATTCTTATATTTTACACCGGAATTGAATGTCGATTCATTTTGGTGTAAAGTGGGGTGAACTGACAACACTGAAATTAAAGTATGTCACATGTACTCGTGCGTATCATATTACGAGTCTGTGAGAATCCTATCTCTATCAAGATTATTATCATCATTATTATTATGATTGCTGTTATTGTTATCATTAGCATCACATATTATAATCTTAATTCTTGTTATGATTATCAATAGCATTAGTATTCTTACTGTTATTGTTATTATTGTACTATTGTCATTATTATTATTATCATTCTTCTTCAAAGTAGTCAAACCGTCAGTTTATGCACATTTATTATTTACACGATTATCCGAGGGATAGGTTAAGATGGAAAGTAGGAGGGGAAGGGAAAAGAAAGGGGATGGATGGAGAAAGGGGGGAAAATGGGGCTTAAAGAGAAAAGAGAGATGGGGAGGGGAAATGGAGAGGACTTGAAGAGGAACAGGAAAAGGGAGAAGGGGCTCAGAGAGAGAGAGAGAGAGAGAGAGAGGGAGAGGGAGAGGGAGAGGGAGAGGGAGAGGGAGAGGGAGAGGGAGAGGGAGAGGCAGAGGGAGAGGGAGAGAGAGAGAGAGAGAGAGAGAGAGAGAGAGAGAGAGAGAGAGAGAGAGAGAGAGAGAGAGAGAGAGAGAGAGAAACAGGAAAGAGAGGGGGGGGATTCGGGTGGTGGCAGCCTCGCCCCGTGCAGGTAACTGACACGCTAATGCTGCCAGGGTGATTTTGTAAAAGGTGAACTCTTGGTCGTGAAAGACCATAAGGTTCCGCTAAACTGTGACCACAGAGAACGCTCGTGAACCCTTACGAGAACCCTGACCTGATCTCTAGAACGCTTTGAGTAAGCTTTGACCCTAAGAAGAAGGATCTCTATGACCACAGAGAACAGTTATGAACCCTGACCCCAGTATTCTCCACGGAGAATGCTCTTGAACCTTGACCTGAGTAATATTTGACCTTGAGAAGGTTTTCTATGACCACAGAGAAGGTCGTGAGCCTTGACCTGATTAACCTTTGACATTGAGAGGGAAAATTTATCATCTTAGAGAATACTAATGTACCCCGACCTGGCCGACCTTTGACCTTGAGAAGGGGCGTTATCTTCGCAGAGAATTGTCTTGGACATAAACGAAAGAGATATTTGACCTTCAGAAGGGGACCTCACCTCCGCATCGAACTACAGAGACGTCTCCGTTTATCATAAAGCACTTCTGGACAGATAAGCGTCAGCGCCACAATTTCTGAGCGGGAAAGAAGTGCTAGTCGGCATCTGATTAAGTCAAACTGAAGCTCTTAATCGGTGAAACTTTTTTTTTTTTAGCCTTATTTAAAATGACAAGTTCGAATTCCTTTTACGCAGAACTCAACTTCCTTTTTTAATTGATAAAGTTTACTACAGAGCGAGCGGGCGAGAGGAGGCTCAGCGGCGGGGATTCGAGGCCGTCGTGGAGAGCGAGGAGGAGTACAACATTAATGTGCTGACAAGTTTTACTCTTTTAGTTTAATGTAAAGCACAATTGCCCTTATAAATTCTGCTTCCCTTCGCTGGCTTTGTGATGCTGCCCTAGTTAGGATACGTGCACCAAGTAGGAGAACCACTGCCCGGATACTGAAGCTCAATACTGAAGCTCAATAAACGTTTTCAGCATGCGGAGTTATGACATGTGATAAAGTTAGTGGTATGAGAGAAATAACGATTGCAATATTAGTTATTACTAACTGTGATAATAATAATGGTTATGATAGTAATAATAATCATTATGAGGATAATGATAATGAACATAATGATTATGATTTACATTAATAATGGTACTATTAATAATGATAATACTAATACCAATACTGGTAATAACAATGATGATAATAATGTTATAATAATAATAATGATAATAATATCGATAATGATAACGATGATACTTATGCTAATGATAACAATAATGATACTTCTACCACTACAACTACTGATAATAAAGATGAGGATAATCATAATGATAACCATCATCATTATCATTATCATCAAAATAATGAGATGGATGATGATAGTAATGATAAGGAACGCAATACTCATAATGGCAATACTTGATGAATAAATTAGATCAATAGCAATTATGTCGATCGTCACCTGTTAATCCGCGTACCCATCCATCGGTGTTTAAATCTTGCTATTGTACTCATCACAACGTGCTAAAATGGTTAACAGGTTTGTGTAAATATCCTTAACCACATGATTACCTCACAGCCAGCTTCGGCATCATCCAACAACCCTAATTTGGGTTCGGGTCCTCTCAGCAGCTGATTAGGTCAGATTAGACAAGAAGACCAAACTATAAATAGAAACCAAAGCTATATTTGCCTCGGCACGAAACCCTGTGAACGCGGAAAGATGTAAATAGTTGTCAGTATTGGAGAACGTCGTAAGGTTTCGTTCCTACGTCAGCATCGCGCCACTGACGCCCTGTATGACGTCATGACGGAGTGAATGAGCCAAGGACGAAGGGGGCCGTTCGCGCTCGTGCCGTCTTTGGCTCGTCCGGTGGCGGCGCCTTTGCTCGGTGGTCTGAGTTTTAGGTGTACGTCAGTTAAAGAAAGAAGATAGTTTGTTCGACAAATAAAGAGATAAGTAGGTAATCATCGATAAATAAAAAGAGAGAGATAGGTTGATAGATAGATGAATGGATAGATAGTTTGATAGATAAATAAACAGAGAGAAAGGTGTATAGATAGGGAGAAATCGAGAGAGAAAATAGAATCTGAAAGTAAAATAGACACCAGAGATATATAAATGGAAACAACCAGAGTCAAGGAACAAGCAAATGAGGCAGGAAACCTTACAGTCTTCCTGATTCATCAACGGGTAAAGTCAGGGGTCACTATACTTTTTTTTTTCTTTTTTTTGCCTTGAGTGGGTCTTCTCTCTCGAAAGAGCGTGTACTCTGATAATACTAATAGTAATGTAATCAGAATAAGCGTACTACTATCACTGATAATGGTAATGACAGTAGCCTATTAAAGACTGCTACCAACAATAAGCATAATAAATATAATACTAAAATGATATAACCATGATAACAATCACCTTATTGTTCTGCTTCGTTTCGCTCGTTTGTCCGCCCGCCGCCCGACTGACCGCTCTCATCTTAAGACTGAAATTTTATTCCCTGTGACTGCGGACTCTAATTCTCTTTATTTTGATATATGATTAGTATCATAAGCATGGAATTATACTCTATGTCAATTCATGTTGGTGTAAAATGGGATGATAATTGACATCATATACATAAAAAGCACACGTATCGTATTACGAATCTATGAGAATTCTATTCAGACAGTATTATCATTGTTATTGTTATTATCATAATACTTATTATTATCATCATTATCACTATCAGTATTATTATCTCTACCATTATCATTACCATTATCATTATCATGATCATGATGATCATCATTATTATCCTTATTATCATCATCATCACCATCATTATTATCCTTATTATTATCATCATCATCATTATCATTATTTTGAAAGTACACCATCTTATGATGGGAATTTCATACTCGACATCGGAGTTCTACCCGAACCCTGAGATGCCAAGCCCTCTCCTCAAGATGAAGGCTGTCCCTAGCAACGCTGCCTTCTGCAAGCACGGGACTACAAGAGGAATGTCTGTTCGTTTTAGATGTTTTCCCAGCTCTTTGGAAACCGTCCCCAGTGCAGCGACCACTATTGGGACAACAACTGCTTTAACATCTCTTAGCTTTTCAATCTCTATACGCAGGTCTTGGTATTTCAGGACCTTTTCTTGCTCTTTGGTGGTGATGTTTTGATCTCCTGGTACCGCAAGGTCAATAATAATGCAATCTCTCTACGTCTTATCTAGAATAATATCAGGCCTCTGGTGTTCTTGTTCCTTATCAGTTTGTACTGTGAAATCCCACAGGATCTTACATTTATCATTCTCTTGCTCTGTCTCTGGTTCATGTAAGTACTACTCATTGCAGTCTATCGAGAACTTTGCAAAGCAGCCAGTGTATTTCCTTACCTAACTTGTCATGTCGTTTTCGATCCTGATTCTTTGCAAGATTAGAACACGCACGCACAATATGGGTAACACTTTCCGTTTTCTCATTGCAAAGGCGGCTTAATGGTATGGTATTTGTTTTACATATGCTATATGCCACCGAATTAGTCCTTAGGGCCTGCTCTTGTGCAGCTCGAGATATCCCTCCGATAGCGCTGCCACCCACTTGGTTAATCCATCCAGGAACGAGTATTGTGGATGTAAAGTAGGAGACGTGTAGCAGAGGGTGAGAAACAATAGAAAAGGGTGTTGAAGAAAGGTGTATCTGACCAATAACTCGAAGGTTTCCCGTTAGCGTGGTTTATCCGAGGAGAGTGCGTGTCAGTCTATGGATGATAGACTGATAGAAGGTATTTCAGTCAGGTTATTAAGTTTTTAACTGGTAGGTTTTTAACAGAAAATCATGTCAACATGAAATATTAATTTTAAAACTTTCTTTTATTTTAGCTTTTTAGTTTTATACTCTGGATCTTTTAATGGTCCAATTTTAATGATTTATTTATTATGATTATTTATTTTCATAACTTTTTTATCTTTACTTTCTGTATTTTACTTTCTTTTAGTCATTTCTTTAAATTATTCTTTTTATTCCGTGGTGAAATATCTTAGAAACAGGACATTTACTGAGGAATCGTAAAATACATATTAAAATTCTTTGCATATTTCAACATAAAAACATATAAAACACGTAAAGTACAGTAAAACAAAAACACAAAACGTAAGTTTAAAAGTAGAACCACAAAAAAATAAAACTTTAAAGTTTAAAGATAAATGCTAGTTAAAAGAATACGGCACAAAAGCGAAATACGCCCTGGAAAAAAAATAAAACAGATCCCAAAAGCAAACATGAGAGCACTGCGCCTTATTATGGAAGAGAAAAACAAGTTTTCCCATCAAATTGCCTTCATTGAACCCGCGTCCTTACGACCGTGATGAAATCAAGCGTTATCATCTCGTGAAAATTACCGAGCTAATACAAAAAAAAAAAAAAAAAAAAAAAAAAAAAAAAAAAAAAAAAAAGTAGAGGCAGAGAGGGGTAGAGGTAGAATGAGGAAGAAGGGTAGAGATGGAGTGAGGTAGAGAGGGGTAGAGGTAGAGTGAGGAAGAAGGGTAGAGATAGAGTGAGGTAGAGAGGGGTAGAGGTAGAGTGAGGTAGAGAGAGGTAGAAGTAGAGTGAGGTAGAGTGAGGTAGAGAGGGGTAGAGGTAGAATGAGGAAGAAGGGTAGAGATAGAGTGAGGTAGAGAGGGGTAGAGGTAGAGTGAGGAAGAAGGGTAGAGATAGAGTGAGGTAGAGAGGGGTAGAGGTAGAGTGAGGTAGAGAGAGGTAGAAGTAGAGTGAGGTAGAGTGAGGTAGAGAGGGGTAGAGGTAGAATGAGGAAGAAGGGTAGAGATAGAGTGAGGTAGAGAGGGGTAGAGGTAGAGTGAGGAAGAAGGGTAGAGGTAGAGTGAGGTAGAGAGGGGTAGAGGTAGAGTGAGGTAGAGAGGGGTAGTGATAGAGTGAGGTAGAGAGGGGTAGAGGAAGAGTGAGGTAAAGAGAGGTAGAGTAAGAGAAGAGTTAGCTCAGAATTGCGAGCACAGGCTAGAAAAAGGAGAAAGGCGCAAAGAGAGCTCGGGAAGATCTGAGGACAAGGCCAGGGATGAGAATTTTTCGGAAGCCTCCTTTTGGCCGTTTTCTTTGATCAGAAATGCTGTGAAGCTAAAATATAAATTCGTTTTAGATTTATTTAAACAAATATCACCTACACCACAAACATTTACATTAAAACAACAAAATAAAATTAAGATATATAACGATATACATTGAAAACCAAATCATATAAGCGAAACCATATTTTCGCATGGTTTCATATTCATTTTAGCATATTCACTTAAATGAATAAGAGAAGTTATGGTTTCCAACTTGTTTGACCTTTCTTTTCTTTTTATTTGATTAAAATTTGAGGTCTTTTTACATCAGTGTTAGATGTTGGGAATGCTATAATTTCAAACGCAAAATGAGATAGGCATTCGTACTCTGATTTGCCAAAGGTATCCATGATAGTTAAAACATTTACAAAATGCTTCAACCTCACACTGAGGACTCTTGCATTGCTCTGGGAAAGTCTCCCAGGCAATATCTCGCCAATGGTCAGCCAGTGCTTGCATATCGTAATTATTTATTCTTGGGACTTCCTTAGCCAGTTGGGTTAAAGATGGAACTGTCGGTCTGAGGTTTGGATCCATGATGTTCTTTGGCTGTAAGTGTGTAGCCATTATCCATAATGAATTGCTCAAGTCAAACCGTTTTCTCATTTGCTGGTACACGGTTATTAGGAAGGTTCTACAGGTGTTTTTTATTTCCGTAACCAACTTGTGTTTTTTATAGTATGGTGTTTGAAACAGGCTGTGTACATCCTCCCCTAGGTAAATTTGATTTATGGATACATGAATTGTTTGGTCTGCAGGGTCTATTTCATGGAGTTTCATTTTCTGTAATGCTGTTGACTGGCAGAAATAATTCAGTAACTTTAGATGTAATTTTGTAACAATGTCATGGGCCAAGTGTAGTGTTGGTCCTTTGGCCGGAAACACCAAATTTACTCTTGACATGTGACAAAATGTAATTTAAAAAATTTAAATAGCAATAAATGGCTTGATTATCCATGGCCTCATAAATTCTGTCAATTGATAATTTTCCATCAAGCCTGATACCATTAAAATAAGTGGTTGCCACTGTTTTAGTATGCGTTCCATAGCATGTGCTAAGGAAAGCCACCTTGTTGCACATGGATGCAATATTTTGTGAGGCTTGACCCCACAAAATACTTGGTATTCCTTAAATTCATGTGTCCTCTTTGTACTATGGCAGAAAAAGGTGTACACATTTCGTACCAGTTCTTCGCAGGTCCTTGGAAGCGTTTTAACTGCTTCGCTGCTGCATAAATGTATGCTGCGAGCCACTCACTTAAAGATAGTGATGCTCACAGAATTTATAGCACCCATGATATTTGACCCCCCTTCAGCAGCAAAGCCGACCATAATCGTGAGAGGGATCTGGTAGGTATTCAGGGTTTTCGTTATGAGGTTAAATAAAGACACACCTGACGATCCATCATTCTCCTCATATAAACTGATGATGTCTAGCATGGCCGTCTTAATTGTTGTTGTCTCTTTGTCAAAATACTTGACAACTAAGGCACATACTTTGTCGGTTGTGTAATCGGTCGTCTCATCTCTAATCAGGCTAAATTTATTCTGTTGTAACTTTCTTGCCAACTGTTTGGCAAGAAATTCCCCTAAAACTTTTGTTTGCTGAAAACATTTCTTCCTCTTGAGGGCCATCTGGGCTGCGATGGTAGAATCAGCTCCAGGTCATCGCAAAGACTGAAAAGATGGAAAAGTAAACATTTAAACAGAATAATCAGTATGTACCAAATATTTATATTTTATGGTAAACGCGTTTGAAATATTAAATTTCTCCACTTTAATTTGGAGTGTATATTACATGAACGGCAAGTTGTGCTCCGCAAAAAGCAAAATGAGAAGTGTTGCATGCTGCACAGCACTTGGGAAACTTCTTTGCTCCTCAGCCGCGCCAGGGCGCTCCTCGGGGGTGGCACTCTCATGGCTGCGGCTGGTTGCCCGCTGCCTCTCCTCCAGGGACACACTCTGCCTCTCCTCCAGGGACACACTCTGCCTCTCCTCCAGGGACACACGCTGCCTCTCCTCCAGGGACACACGCTGCCTCTCCTCCAGGGACACACGCTGCCTCTCCTCCAGGGACACACTCTGCCTCTCCTCCAGGGACATACTCTGCTTCTCCTCCAGGGACACACTCTGCCTCTCTTCCAGGGACACACGCTGCCTCTCCTCCAGGGACACACTCTTCTCTCCTCCAGGGACACACTCTTCTCTCCTCCAGGGACACACTCTGCCTCTCCTCCAGGGACACATGCTGCCTCTCCTCCAGGGACACACTCTGCCTCTCCTCCAGGGACACACGCTGCCTCTCCTCCAGGGACACACGCTGCCTCTCCTCCAGGGACACATGCTGCCTCTCCTCCAGGGACACATGCTGCCTCTCCTCCAGGGACACATGCTGCCTCTCCTCCAGGGACACGTGCTGCCTCTCCTCCAGGGACACATGCTGCCTCTCCTCCAGGGACACATGCTGCCTCTCCTCCAGGACACATGCTGCCTCTCCTCCAGGGACACGTGCTGCCTCTCCTCCAGGGACACACTCTGCCTCTCCTCCAGGGACACGTGCTGCCTCTCCTCCAGGGACACGTGCTGCCTCTCCTCCAGGGACACGTGCTGCCTCTCCTCCAGGGACACGTGCTGCCTCTCCTCCAGGGACACGTGCTGCCTCTCCTCCAGGGACACGTGCTGCCTCTCCTCCAGGGACACGTGCTGCCTCTCCTCCAGGGACACGTGCTGCCTCTCCTCCAGGGACACGTGCTGCCTCTCCTCCAGGGACACGTGCTGCCTCTCCTCCAGGGACACGTGCTGCCTCTCCTCCAGGGACACGTGCTGCCTCTCCTCCAGGGACACGTGCTGCCTCTCCTCCAGGGACACGTGCTGCCTCTCCTCCAGGGACACGTGCTGCCTCTCCTCCAGGGACACGTGCTGCCTCTCCTCCAGGGACACGTGCTGCCTCTCCTCCAGGGACACACGCTGCCTCTCCTCCAGGGACACACGCTGCCTCTCCTCCAGGGACACACGCTGCCTCTCCTCCAGGGACACACGCTGCCTCTCCTCCAGGGACACACTCTGCCTCTCCTCCAGGGACACACGCTGCCTCTCCTCCAGGGACACACGCTGCCTCTCCTCCAGGGACACACTCTGCCTCTCCTCCAGGGACACACGCTGCCTCTCCTCCAGGGACACACGCTGCCTCTCCTCCAGGGACACACGCTGCCTCTCCTCCAGGGACACGTGCTGCCTCTCCTCCAGGGACACACGCTGCCTCTCCTCCAGGGACACACGCTGCCTCTCCTCCAGGGACACACGCTGCCTCTCCTCCAGGGACACACGCTGCCTCTCCTCCAGGGACACACGCTGCCTCTCCTCCAGGGACACACGCTGCCTCTCCTCCAGGGACACACGCTGCCTCTCCTCCAGGGACACACGCTGCCTCTCCTCCAGGGACACACGCTGCCTCTCCTCCAGGGACACACGCTGCCTCTCCTCCAGGGACACACGCTGCCTCTCCTCCAGGGACACACGCTGCCTCTCCTCCAGGGACACACGCTGCCTCTCCTCCAGGGACACACGCTGCCTCTCCTCCAGGGACACACGCTGCCTCTCCTCCAGGGACACACGCTGCCTCTCCTCCAGGGACACACGCTGCCTCTCCTCCAGGGACACACGCTGCCTCTCCTCCAGGGACACACGCTGCCTCTCCTCCAGGGACACACGCTGCCTCTCCTCCAGGGACACACGCTGCCTCTCCTCCAGGGACACACGCTGCCTCTCCTCCAGGGACACACGCTGCCTCTCCTCCAGGGACACACGCTGCCTCTCCTCCAGGGACACACTCTGCCTCTCCTCCAGGGACACACGCTGCCTCTCCTCCAGGGACACACTCTGCCTCTCCTCCAGGGACACACGCTGCCTCTCCTCCAGGGACACACGCTGCCTCTCCTCCAGGGACACACGCTGCCTCTCCTCCAGGGACACACTCTGCCTCTCCTCCAGGGACACACGCTGCCTCTCCTCCAGGGACACACGCTGCCTCTCCTCCAGGGACACACTCTGCCTCTCCTCCAGGGACACACGCTGCCTCTCCTCCAGGGACACACGCTGCCTCTCCTCCAGGGACACACGCTGCCTCTCCTCCAGGGACACACTCTGCCTCTCCTCCAGGGACACACTCTGCCTCTCCTCCAGGGACACACGCTGCCTCTCCTCCAGGGACACACGCTGCCTCTCCTCCAGGGACACACTCTGCCTCTCCTCCAGGGACACACGCTGCCTCTCCTCCAGGGACACACGCTGCCTCTCCTCCAGGGACACACGCTGCCTCTCCTCCAGGGACACACTCTGCCTCTCCTCCAGGGACACACGCTGCCTCTCCTCCAGGGACACACGCTGCCTCTCCTCCAGGGACACACGCTGCCTCTCCTCCAGGGACACACGCTGCCTCTCCTCCAGGGACACACGCTGCCTCTCCTCCAGGGACACACTCTGCCTCTCCTCCAGGGACACACGCTGCCTCTCCTCCAGGGACACACTCTGCCTCTCCTCCAGGGACACACTCTGCCTCTCCTCCAGGGACACACGCTGCCTCTCCTCCAGGGACACACGCTGCCTCTCCTCCAGGGACACACGCTGCCTCTCCTCCAGGGACACACTCTGCCTCTCCTCCAGGGACACACGCTGCCTCTCCTCCAGGGACACACGCTGCCTCTCCTCCAGGGACACACGCTGCCTCTCCTCCAGGGACACACGCTGCCTCTCCTCCAGGGCCACACGCTGCCTCTCCTCCAGGGACACACGCTGCCTCTCCTCCAGGGACACACGCTGCCTCTCCTCCAGGGACACACGCTGCCTCTCCTCCAGGGACACACGCTGCCTCTCCTCCAGGGACACACTCTGCCTCTCCTCCAGGGACACACTCTGCCTCTCCTCCAGGGACACACGCTGCCTCTCCTCCAGGGACACACGCTGCCTCTCCTCCAGGGACACACGCTGCCTCTCCTCCAGGGACACACTCTGCCTCTCCTCCAGGGACACACGCTGCCTCTCCTCCAGGGACACACGCTGCCTCGACGTGCTATGGTACTTAAGGCCGGTGATATCGGCCATCGAGTGCTTATGGCATATGAGATGGAAGAAACAAAGACTGAAATTAAATGATTGTTTGGGTACATGCATGTACCTATATATGTCTGTCTACACGTGTACGCGTGTGTATATGCACGCCTGTGCGCGTGTATAAGCGCGCTTGTGCGTGCGTGCGTGTACGTGCGTGTACGTGTACGTATGTGTACGTGTACGTATGTGTACGTGTACGTATGTGTACGTGTACGTATGTGTACGTGTACATATGTGTACGTGTACGTATGTGTACGTGTACGTATGTGTACGTGTACGTGTGTGCGTTTGCATGTGGAAGAAAACTATTTGCTGTATAAGTTACCTGGTGGTGTCGTCTGGCACTCTTGCCAGCCAAGTCTTGCAGAGGGCATTGGAGAGCCAGCTCTCCTGGAAACGGTGCCGCGGCATGATCTGGAAATATAAGCAGAATAAGCATACAGGCGTTATCATAGCATATGTCTTACTTATTTCTCTTATTGCCATATGATTTATATAAAACGTAAGCCGAAACTTTCCAAGGGAAATATCAGAAGCATAGTCAGTATACTAGTTTTACTACAAGTACATATTAAATGTTAATGGGATATCTCAATAACAAGTCTACCACACAACACCTAAATAGAGAGAACGTGATATAGGAAAATGTACAAACTATTTGAGGATAAGAAAATGCAATTTAAAAGAAATACTCAATGATTTTTTGAAAGAGAATACTCACTCAATCGAATGCCGTAGAGTGTCGGAGATAACCGGCTATGCGAAGGCAAGTCGCTGTAGGCATATCTCAGGTGTTAACTGCCGGTCAGCTGGCATACAACTGAAGCATCCCGCCTTACGGAACACCGGGTAGGGTATGCCACGTAAAGCTGACATTCAAATCGCAATAATAAAATCCAAAACGTGATTTAATATTTGCTTCATTTATACAGAAGGGAAAATTACAAAGATAACATTAAAAATATCCAATGTTATCATTAAAGCATAGAAAGGCAAGAAAAAAGCATTCCGTGAGTTCTTTCGTATGGTCACGTGACTCGGTCGGCGTGTCGTCTGTTTACTCCGAACATTTGAATTTTCGGGCAAATCCATCCTCAGCCAAAATTCACGATTCCAGCCTATTTATAAACTCTGCCCCAATAAAACGGTAGCCGAGGCGGAGGACTACAGCAAGGAGAGAGCTTTTGGCGGAAATTGCCAATAGATAGTGCTAATCAATTAAATTCTTAAAAGCTATAAATATAGGTAAATTTTACTTATGAAAAGTGAACCCCTTATTAAAATTAACAATAAAAAAAACTAAAACTTAAAGAAAATATAATTAAAAACAAGTCATTTCCCGTAATTGTCTTTAAAAAGTGCTCGAAATATACGTAAAATAAAAGAAAACTGGCTTTAAGTCCAGAATGAGTAATATAAGAGTTAAACTAATAATCAATAAAACAACCAAAAAATAAAAAATAACAAAATAAAGCAAATATATAAAAGGACGCCATCTTGATGGATCTGATTCGCCAGAGATGTTATATCCCATCCTTTCCGTCCTCATGGGGAAAAATCCTTCGAAGGTCACTACAATTATCATTATTATTACCGTTATCATCATTACTATTATCATTATTATTATCATTATTATTATCATCATCATTATTATTATTATCATTATTATTATCATCATTATCATCATTATTATTATCATCATTATTATTATCATCATTATTATTATCAATATTATTATCATCATTATCATCATTATCATCATTATTATTATCATTATTATTATCATCATTATCATCATTATTATTATCATCATTATTATAATTTTATTTCGTATTTCATGCAAGTACACTGTTGTGTTGAAGTTGCAAGACCGTCATTTTATGCACACTTATCCATAACATGAGAAAGGGAAGAAGGAGGGGAAGGAAAAGTAAGGTTAGAAGAAAGGAGGATTAAAGAGAAAAAGGAAATGCGGGAAATGGAAACAAGGGAATCGGAGGGGACTCTAAGAAGGGAAAGGGAAAAGGGGAGGAAGGAGGGGGAGAGAGCCTAGAGAAAAGAGGAGGGAGGAGAGGGAGGGAGAGGGAGCTCCGAGAAGAAGGGGTGAAGGTAGAGGGAGGGGAAGGGAAAGGGAGCGAAGGAGTTGGCGGAGTTTAAGAAGGAAGAGGAGGAAAACGGGAGCGGAGGAGTGAATTAAGGAAGATTAAGGAGTGAGAGGGGTCGACAGTGCGGGCAAGTGAGAGGTAGAGGGAGAGCGAAAGGAAGAGAGAGAGGTGAGGCGACAGGTAGAAATATATTTGTTTCTTTATCAGTGGAATTTTCACTGGTACCAACGAGGGCAGTATTGATAATGATGATTATATAATAACAAGGATGATAGTAATGATAATGGTTATGATAATAACGATAACGATTATAATGATAACATAAGGATTTAATAATGATAATGATAATGGTGATTCTAATAATAATGATACTAATAATGATGATAATAATAATGATGATGACGATGATGATAATAACAGTAATAAT
>NC_091591.1:25025936-25060936 GCF_042767895.1 Penaeus vannamei | reverse complement strand
GGATATTTAAGTTTTTTTTTAAGGAAATGGAGATATTTGATTCTCTTCGGCGTGTTTGTTGAAGAGGGTTGATTTTTTTTTTTTTTAATTCTAATATTCCATTCTACTCGCATGATTCTTAATGTCCTCGGTCTTATTTCGTATTTTCTTTATCGCCATGTACTTTTCGGATGTTATTTCTCGCGGAAATGTTGGATGAGCTTTGAAAACCGTTAACATATGAAGCAGCTCTGGAAGGTCGACATTTTTTTTTTTTTTTTTTTTTGCCTGGAGAATCCTTATTAAGAAAATATATCGTGTAATCGGTTTGCAGCGAGTTTGATGGGCGCAGGCAATGTATAAGATAGAGAAAGGGCAAAATAAGGGTGAATAATGAACGGACAGACGAATTTGAAGGAAATATAGGGAGAGACACGTGTTTTTTTTGGCAAGCACGTGTGGGTGGTTTTGGGGAAATGTTTTGGCCCTTGCTGGTTCTCTCTCTCTCTTGGGGAGTTGTTCAGTGCTGCCTTTGATATTCTTCTCTTTTAGTGTTTGTTTCAAGGGAATTAAAGGATGCTTGAGGTAATATGGATTTATTGCAGGTGACTTTCTACCAAAGGTGTCCACAAGGTTTATTAACAGATGTTTGATTATTTTTTTTATTTTGTATCTGGAGTCTTTATCCTCCTCTTCAGTTGCTTTTGTTTTGGGATGTGCAGCAAGGAGAAATTAAAGGAAGAGAAAAAGTGATGAGTCATTTGGCTAAATTTTCCCATGGGTGAGTGATTTTTGTCACAGCAGGCAAAGGCAAGACCATATGGCCCCGTGTGTTTGCTTTTGATCCGGTGACCGGGTTTTCAGACTTATGGGACGTACTGGTGACCTTGCCATAGTGATCTGTGGGTGGGCATTGTCCAAGGAGGTTTTCTCCATTTAGCTACCCCTGCAGAGGATGGAACAGAATGAAATGGACTTGTGTTCTCTATTGTCATTCTATGAATATTTTTTCATGCTTTAAGATTTTTATAAGGGTTATGTATCTCGGTATTACTTTTCGCCATTGCCACTGGCCTGTGTGGCCTCGGAACCTATTAGTGTTCTGAGTGAGACGAACAGACCTCGGCAAGGCGGAGCTTTTAAACCTCCAAAGCAATTTATGGTAAAATAAGGAACTGATTAAATTTCTTTCTGAAGGGAGCACATTGGCTATTGTTACACACAACAGGTGCAGATTTGTGGATTAATAAACTAATTAGCATTTGATAATTTTATAGCTAGAATTAACATGTTCCTGTTTTCCACCATTAGCTAGGAATTTCAAGCTATTTTCGTGAAATTTTACCACCTGTTTGAATTGCTCTCCTCGTGTCAGGTCTTTTGGTAATTTTTCGGAATGCTTTTGTATAACCAACTGTGATGGTTTTGGTATCAGGGCCAAGATTATTGCTTATGGGGGAGGTGGGTTCTGGCATAATTTCAATATATTTGGATTGTAGAGCAAGAGGAATCCATTGATACCTAAACTGTTGCAGTTGGAAGGTATTCCAGAAATTGTCCTTATTTCCCTTGTTTTTTACATATCTTCCAGAAGTGATTCTACTATGTTAAGTCTTTAATCAAGGTTTACTAAGTCTGATATAACTTGGAGTAGGATTTAAGTGTTAAATTGTTAAATCAGAATATTTGCTGAAACCCACTCTATTGTAAATGTGGAGTCTTGTACATATGCCACTTGTTGCATATTTAGTTATGGTAATTGTTACAGAGAGCGACACACCCTTGAAAAAAAATTGATGTTTCTCTGCTTGAAATCCTGAATTCATCGATTTTCGGCGTTTCTTCTGCAAATGAATCGTTTAGGAAATTGAGTACCATTTCTCCATTAATTATCTTGATTTAATAGTCCCGTTAGCAGGGGAGGGCATGAAGTATATCGGGAAATTATGGTGTAAAACAGGCTTAAATAAGAATAACATTATTAAAAAATGCGTAAAACTAGCACACAC
This sequence comes from Penaeus vannamei, assembly GCF_042767895.1. Classification (NCBI taxonomy): domain Eukaryota; kingdom Metazoa; phylum Arthropoda; class Malacostraca; order Decapoda; family Penaeidae; genus Penaeus; species Penaeus vannamei. Next base: position 25,058,948 of record NC_091591.1, on the reverse strand, counting down.
AAAATGCTTAAGATCGGCCAATGAAACTCTACGGATGACTTGCCAGAAATCAAAAACTTTACTGGAACCAGACCGACCTTTCATCAAAACTATGGGAATTCAACAACCTAATATATCAATATAAATTGTCGTGACTTGGTGTGCCCTCCCGTGGGGAGGGTTGATGGGGTTCAAGCCCCCAACGCCCCCCAGGACACATTCTCTCCACCACTGTATGTACTGCAAGATAGAGCTGCATTCACACCGTAAACTAATAAAACAAATACCTTTATATCCGGAGAATTCAAACTTTTGTCGTTTCTTTGTACCATCGGGATTGCTTCGATTTTAATCACCTCTTTCGTCATTTGGAGCTCTTGATGGGCTCTGATATAAAACTAGGTTGGTTACTAAAGTCTAATTATTCTTTGATGCCACTGTTTCTTGGTTATCAACTTGAGTTGGTAGTATGTTGTTGAAAAGGATCACAGGATTAGCGTCTTGATTGGTTAGGTCCATCTCGTGGTTTAGCTGACACTGATTTCTCAAAGGTTCTGTAAAGAAAACATCAACTTTTTTTCAACAGATTGTTAGCAATTGTTTATCCATTTTGGTAGATTTCAAGTTTAATATTGGGAGACTATTTATTGGTGATGGAACATATTATGTTCATGATTTTTATTGTGGCAATGTAACAGGAGCACATATATTGTGTATTTTCTCGTGAAGGACGCTGTCTTTTAGTAGATTTTTTCATTTCGGCCATATGGATGAGACTGAAATGGATTGTTTTTACCCCCAATACCATGTGTATCATAATTGTGGCATTCTACAAACTGTCAAATAGTTGGTTATTTTTCCTGTGTTATTTATAAGATGTATGTAGTGTCAGTTGATGTATTTGCTCCAATCATGCTATGCAAACATCTGTTCCTGAAATCTGAAAAAGGGATGTTAATATCTTCACCCAATAAGGACAGAAAACATCTGTTCTAGCTATGATGAATTGAGCCAGAATGTTGTATGAGAAGTGTCTATACCACACGTGGGGAACCCTGCTCTTAAGTTGTTTGCACTTCATGTTGTTTCCTTGTTTGCTCACTTGTGTATATGGTCTCTTAGCCTCATTTCAAGGAGTAGCCTACCACAGCCAAAAATATGGGAGTAAATTTTTCTTACATTTCTAAATTTTCACTCAAGTGGGTAGCTTACACATGCTACCCAGCTGACTGGCAAATTGTTTTCCTGCCATGTTATAGTATGAATGGGATTTATGGCAAAACTAGCAGCTTTGGTATATTTTTAACATCACGAGGCCTTATCTTATGTGTGAGCTGCTTTCCCTCTCATCCAGCTATCCTCCTATACCCTTCACTGCTCCCACTGTCCCCTTCCTCATAGTGTGGCTGAACGACTTAACGCTGTTTTATCACTGTGTACTGCAGATTTGCATAAATGTTCGAACTTATTACTACGAGTCATGATAAATGATATATATACCCTATTTTCTTCCACACATTGGGGTTAACATTTTCAGCATTGATGCGTGTTTGTTCAGTTACTGTTTGACATACCAGCAACAGCCACACATATTCTGGTGTGCAAGATAAAGGTCTCCACATACATAATTACCAAATTTGTAGAATTTAGGGTTTTTAAGTTCATTGACCAATTATAATATTACTGCCATGGCATTATATACTCTGGACTTCAGTATCCACTGTGGTCTTGCAGTCTGACTTGTAAAGGGTAAACGATGTTTATATGATTCTTTTTAAATCTTATTTAACCCCAACTTACCTGTTGTAAGGAATTGGTACTCCTTGCTCCAGGCCTAGAAAATGATAGCAGGAAATTTTGATGTGTATTATGTGGTTACTGTTTAAGGAAGAATCATAGTATTTACCTTTCTAATCCAAAGAAAATACAAATGGAAGAAAAAACTGTTAATGATAGTATTCATTGTTCATTTATTTTTATTCGTGTTTGGTTTTTAGATATGTTCTTTTTGTTGTAAAAATGTTGTTTTATTAGACTGTTGAGCTTAGTTTTCACATTTTATTTTCAGAAGACAAAATGGAGGATTCTGGACGAGATGATTGGGGAGGTGAGAGCGAGCAGGATGGTGAGTCTGTTTGTATTGAAAGGGTTTTCTCTCTTGTTCTGATCGTAACGTGAAGTTGGCATTGGCGGATTGCGTGGCTCCGAAGATGGCGGAACTAAGGCGGCGTAAACTGTCAAGACTGTCAAACACAGCTGAACAAAAGATGAGATGCCAAGAGTAGCTGGCTTGTCTTGATAGAAAAAGAAATTGGTTGGATTTGGTTTGGTAGACCACTTGACGAGGTTGGAGGAATGTCTGCTTGCAAGAACACGGTCTCTTATATTATTTGTCCTGGAACATTACTTTAACTCTGTGCTGTTTTATTAATTGTCCTTGGAATAAGTAAGCTTTGAAAATGGATGTCTATTCATCAAAATCAGAACTAAGTAAGAAAAAAAAAATGAATACAAGTGTTGGAAAGGTTTTGTGACAAGTAATGTAGTATCCTGTTTTATCTTTAAGGCATGTATTCAGATCTAGCTAAGTAGTGTTGGTGGAATTGGGTTGTAGTTTTACTTGAAGCATGTGATGTCTTAGTTCACTAATCAGGCCACATTTTGGTTCAGCATACTCAAGGAAGGAAATTTGACATATGGTGTTTGATAGATGTAAATTATTCACTTTGAACTTTTTGAATAACAATGAAAACCATGTGATACATTGAAAAATTCATGGCAATCTGAGAAATCATAGTACTTATAACTTCAATTCAAGTTGTAAGAATGATAGACAATTAAATTTAAAATAACTTTCTCATTCAATCTGGGAACTTGACAGAATTCACCTTCCAATTTCAGACTAATTGTTCATTCATCCAGCCTCTGGGTTTGAAGGCTTGACATCAGCTTTGTCACTTACCCATTTGGACAGGCAGGTAATACATAAAATTAGCTCAAATGGAGTTTTCAGTTGCCTTGTAAGCTTCTTTTAAACACACTTTCATTGTTGGAATTTTTGCTTTTGTGGTTCGTTGTTTGGAAAGCGTAATTTTTATGTAATTTCTAATCTATTAAATGTAAATTACCTCTAACGTTATGATGAGCATTTGGTGTAAAACCTAGGGGTCTGTAGCCTTTTCTAGATTTTTTATTAAATTCTGGTTTCTAAATAACTCCTTGCGCCTGAAACACAGGCAATTTTGTGGCATGTGTGTTAACCTTGGGTTTGTGTTCTTGGTTTGGCATCACCATTCCATTTCAGTTTTATTCGTTGGTAGGTGACAATATTAACCCTTTTAGATTAAGATCCCTTTAAAAGGACATTTGGGTTCGGTTGAGCCAAGAGGGTAGCACTGGTCCAGTATTGCTGAAAGAGGAAAATTCATGAAGTTTTAGTTAGAAATGTTCCTGACCTCATTGGATGCAATTGATCACCAATTCATTCATCAGCTAGTGAGATGAGACTGCACTTTTAAGTTTAGGGTAAATACCTGAATATAGCAATTGATTAGAATAATCAAACAACTGATACCAACCCCCCTCTACTCACATGAACATGTGCACACACTCGTACACATGGATATTAACCCACTGGCGCTGGGTGTCACATACGTACATGCCATGGCTGTTGTGGACCAAACGCCAGGGGCATCATGCCATGCCCATTCCCGCGCTACTGGCTCATCGGACGGAGGTTTTCCTCCACTAGTAGCGGCTTCATTTATATGGTAAAGATTTTAGGCAATGGCACCTAAAGTGAAGGTAAACCTTCAAAATTTTAATATTTTCATAAATTTTAGAGAAATAAAAGCTTTTAGGTACTATATGTCGCTCGCAAACTACCGATCGAGCCGGGCGCAAACGGGAAACTGCCAGTGCGCGCCAACAAGCCGGCGCATATGTAAACTTGACAAAATTTTTACCCGTCGCTGATGGGTTAATATACATACGCACATTCACATCCACACACATGCATGCATATTCACGCAATACATTCCCACGCACGCATGCATATTCACGCAATACATCCCCACACATGCATGCATATTCTCGCAGTACATCCCCACGCATGCATGCATATTCTCGCAGTACATCCCCACGCATGCATGCATATTCACGCACGCATGCACATTCACACACTGCATCCCCACGCACGCATGCACATTCACGCGCTACATCCCCATGCACGCATGCACATTCACGCGCTACATCCCCATGCACGCATGCACATTCACGCGCTACATCCCCATGCACGCATGCACATTCACGCGCTACATCCCCATGCACGCATGCACATTCACGCGCTACATCCCCATGCACGCATGCACATTCACGCGCTACATCCCCACGCACGCATGCATATTCACGCGCTACATCCCCACGCACGCATGCATATTCACGCGCTACATCCCCACGCACGCATGCATATTCACGCGCTACATCCCCACGCATGCATGCATATTCACGCGCTACATCCCCACGCACGCATGCACATTCACGCACGCATGCACATTCACACACACCATCCCCACTTGTGCATGCACATTCACGCACTGCATCCCCACTCACGCATGCACATTCACGCACTGCTTCCCCACGCACCCATGCACATTCACTCAATACATCCCCACGCACCCATGCACATTCACGCAATACATCCCCACGCACGTATGCACATTCGCACAATACATCCCCACGCACCCATGCACATTTGCGCAGTACATCCCCACGCACCCATGCACATTCACGCAATACATCCATGAGCACCTATGCACATTCACACAATACATTCATGAGCACATCACATCACATACATGCATGCACATGTACTCACAGAATACATACGTACATTACATACATACACAAGTTTGCGCATGTGCACTCGCAGAATATATACACACATGCGCACACAGACATCAAGAAAGAACAATTCATGATTTTCTTGTGCATGTAGAGGGAGAGGTCTTAAATTGTGGAAAAGTTCAAACTTGTCGTGGCGCATTGCACAGTCTTTTGTGTTCAGTGATTTGGACAAATTTGATTTCTAGAACTAAAATTGAATATTGAGTACTGGCTGAGTTGCCATTTAGTTCTTGTTACCATATATGTATTCCTGGTCAAGAGATGTTATCTTTGTTGCCTATACCATGTGCAAGGCTGGTTGAATGCTCTTTAAATGTTCGTTGTACTCTTGGTTATGGTGACTCCTATGTTGCCTTTTTATACTTGATTTTCCTCATAATTATCAATGTTAGTGGATAATGACCAGGAAAATGAGAAGCAAAGGATAGGCTTGTGTAAAGTTAAGGAATGGTATAAGCTAATTGATAAAGACAAGTTTTTAGTCACTGCAGTTGTGTATTGTGCTAAATAGTGCTTTAGACTCCATTTTGTTAATGTCTCAAAAGCTTTTGATTTAAGCTCATTTTGCAATAAGAGATGATCAATGATTTTGACATTGATAAACAGTTTCCTCCTGAGATTGCATACTTCCCCATATGTGCTGTATTTGCAGTTTAAATACAAGATGATGGATGTTTGAGAGTGGAGTGCTTTTGTTTGAAGAACAGGACTGCTTTGTCTAGTCCTTTTATAAAGGAATAACATTCCTTTGAAAATGCCTTGATAGTTTAGTGCTGGAATATTCCTTGACAATTTATCTTGATCCACCTGAACAGTATGATAGACTAAATTGACAGCAGTGTACTTTGTTTTGTATAATTACATAATGGAGTGCTTAACCCATAGGATCTGGTTGCTTCACAGCAATCACATGGCCCACAATATGGGCATTAGACTTGTGTGAGCAGCCGCTTTGACGGATGCGCCGCTTGTAGGCTGGGGGGGACAAACTTTGGAATATGGTGACAAAACTGTCTCCCCTTTGCAATGTTATTCTATGTATAAGCATTTTTAGCTTTTAGCCATTTTCCATTGTTCATGCTTGTCATTTGATTTGCTCTATCCAGATGGTAATAGACTTTTCCTTGCACAGACTTCATACCCTCTCTAGGTGGTCCATAACTCAGAGCAAGAATAAAAAGTAGCCTTTTGCCTATTATTTTACTTATTTATGATCATTATATATATATATAATTTTTTTTTTTTTTTGTCAATTTTGTCTTAAAACTGGCCAGAAATATGATGCTGAACATGGAAAGGACATCCTCCCTGGAGGTGGCCCTCTTCCAGTAATGGCTCAGACCTTACATTTCACCTGTTTATCAATGGAAAAGCCCCTTTACAAATTGCGTCTGATCACCCTCCAAGAGGGTTGTAGACTCAGGGTGAATCTTCAGCCAAAATGCTGATGATGGCAAGTTCAGTCCACCCCAGCCCACAGCCACATTTTCCCTTAACATGTTCAAAGCTCCCACATTAAACCAATTTTTTTCATATGGTCATGACAACCAGATTGTACGGGTTAAGTGTTGGTAGTTCTCTTTGTAAGAAAGACAAGGTTCAGGATGTAAGTGTTAGCAGATTATGCAAGCATTATGAATGTCATTACTATTGCATAGGACAGTTTGATTTTTAGTTTAATTGGAGACTTTTTCCACTTGTAAGACTGTTTTTACGGATTAAAGATTTATACTTCTTAAAAAAATATATATATATATATATATTATAATAATAATAATAATAAAGCCTTTAAAAAATACAATGGTGACTTCAAAAACAGACCTCTTCAATGCTTTTGTTTGGTTTTCCAAATACAAGTTAGTCACACAGATGTATGTATGTCATTGCCTGGATTATTAAATATATTAGATGTATGTCATTGCCTGGATTATTCCCAATAGAGATGATCCTAGAAAATAAGTGATGGATCAGATACTGTAATTTTATAAATGTCCTCAGTCTGAACTACTGCAGGGAAGACGTTAGGCAAGTATTTGTAGATTATATATTGTATACCTATTTGTACATTAAGTGAAGTATTACCTTGATGTTAAGTATGGAAGGCATCTGCTTACAAAGAGAGAAACCAAATATGCAAGTGTAGTTCATACAAACAGAAATCCCATGTGTTTTGTGTGTTTCAGTATTATTAGGATTACAAGGTTTACAGTTTTCCATTGTTCTATATTTTCTTCCAGAAAATAGCTTAATTTTGAAAATTGTGGCCTGGTCATTTGAATGTTTATATTAACAGAAGACAAGGATATCATATCTTCTAGTACTTTAAGAATGAAATAGTCTGTGCATTGGATAATATATATATAACCTTTTAATGAAAGGAACAGATTCCTATCTATAGTATTATATTCCTATTAACACTACACTACACTAGGTAACTACATATTCATCTCTTGACACATTTACCATAACTATGATTCATTTGATTAAATACTACTTATAGATTGTACACCATGGACTTTGGCATTTTTCGCAATCTAAGTGCATGCATTTACCCAGTAATAAGTAAATAACATCTGTCCTTAGAAGGTTTTCCAAACAGTATGTACTTGCACAATGTAGAAGGGGATGTGTGAAGGTCATTTTAGTATCGAATATCTACCCCCTTCAAACTGGAACTGTTTATCACACAGCTGGAGGATGGGACCGTTATTCAGACAAGGACTCGGGCAGGGACCGTTACTCCAGTGGAGGTCGGAACAGCAGAAAGCCTGGAGATTGGGACTGCCCAAGTTGCAAATTCATCAACTATGCATCGCGCACAGCTTGCTTGAAGTGCCGGATCCCAAAGGGTAAGTACTTGATATTTCTTTCTCACATTTACACTTGCGCACACCCATTTACACACTTGCACGCACACCCACACCCATTTACACACTTGCACGCACACCCACACCCATTTACACACTTGCACGCACATCCACACCCATTTACACACTTGCACGCACACCCACACCCATTTACACACTTGCACGCACACCCACACCCATTTACACACTTGCACGCACACCCACACCCATTTACACACTTGCACGCACACCCACACCCATTTACACACTTGCACGCACACCCACACCCATTTACACACTTGCACGCACACCCACACCCATTTACACACTTGCACGCACACCCACACCCATTTACACACTTGCACGCGCACCCACACCCATTTACACATGTGCACGCACACCCACACCCATTTACACACTTGCACGCGCACCCACACCCACACCCATTTACACACTTGCACGCGCACCCACACCCATGCCCATTTACACACGTGCACCCACACCCACACCCATTTACACACGTGCACCCACACCCACACCCATTTACACGTGCACGCGCACCCACACCCATTTACACACGTGCACGCGCACCCACACCCACACCCATTTACACACGTGCACGCGCACCCACACCCACGCCCATTTACACACGTGCACGCGCACCCACGCCCATTTACACACGTGCACGCGCACCCACGCCCATTTACACACGTGCACGCGCACCCACACCCACGCCCATTTACACACGTGCACGCGCACCCACACCCACGCCCATTTACACACGTGCACGCGCACCCACACCCACGCCCATTTACACACGTGCACGCGCACCCACACCCACGCCCATTTACACACGTGCACGCGCACCCACACCCACGCCCATTTACACACGTGCACGCGCACCCACACCCACGCCCATTTACACACGTGCACGCGCACCCACACCCACGCCCATTTACACACGTGCACGCGCACCCACACCCACGCCCATTTACACACGTGCACGTGCACGCGCACCCACACCCACACCCATTTACACACGTGCACGCGCACCCACACCCACACCCATTTACACACGTGCACGCGCACCCACACCCACACCCATTTACACACGTGCACGCGCACCCACACCCACACCCATTTACACACGTGCACGCGCACCCACACCCACACCCATTTACACACGTGCACGCGCACCCACACCCATTTACACACGTGCACGCGCACCCACACCCATTTACACACGTGCACGCGCACCCACACCCATTTACACACGTGCACGCGCACCCACACCCATTTACACACGTGCACGCGCACCCACACCCATTTACACACGTGCACGCGCACCCCCACCCATTTACACACGTGCACGCGCACCCACACCCACACCCATTTCCCCACGTGCACGCGCACCCACACCCACACCCATTTACACACGTGCACGCGCACCCACACCCACACCCATTTACACACGTGCACGCGCACCCACACCCACACCCATTTACACACATGCACGCGCACCCACACCCACACCCATTTACACACGTGCACGCGCACCCATACCCATTTACACACGTGCACGCGCACCCACACCCATACCCATTTACACACGTGCACGCGCACCCACACCCACACCCATTTACACACGCGCACCCACACCCACGCCCATTTACACACGTGCACGCGCACCCATTTACAGACACGCCCATTTACACACGTGCACGCGCACCCATTTACAGACACGCCCATTTACACACGTGCACGCGCACCCATTTACAGACACGCCCATTTACACACGTGCACGCGCACCCATTTACAGACACACCCATTTACACACGTGCACGCGCACCCATTTACAGACACACCCATTTACACACGTGCACGCGCACCCACACCCATTTACACACGTGCACGCGCACCCACACCCACACCCATTTACACACGTGCACGCGCACCCACACCCACACCCATTTACACACGTGCACGCGCACCCATTTACAGACACGCCCATTTACACACGTGCACGCGCACCCATTTACAGACACACCCATTTACACACGTGCACGCGCACCCATTTACACACGTGCACGCGCACCCATTTACAGACACACCCATTTACACACGTGCACGCGCACCCATTTACAGACACACCCATTTACACACGTGCACGCGCACCCATTTACAGACACACCCACAGCGTGCGCAACCTTTTATCTATAGAAATTTACTTGTGTAGATTTTTCATCTAAATGTATATTGCCCACAAAGTGAATATGTAAATGTTATGCCGCTAACCAAATGACGCTATTAGTGCAGGTACACATACCTGTCCAATATGGGTTTTTTATTTTTTACACATACATGCTGCCAACAGCACATGCAGGACTGGATTTCATTTTTTTTTTTTTTTTTTTTTTTTTTTAGTTAACCCACTAATGCCAGTATATTTTGAAAATATTTTCTGGACGGTTACAAAATTGGTGCACGGGTCCGGCCTGGAATCTGCCCGCAACGTATTCGGAGAGCTAGCTCGGATCCAACGTCACACTGGGGGGATGCCGAGCAATGTTTATTTTTCCGGCTGTCTCATATATGGGACACCTGTCATAAATGAGTTACCTTACCAAATGTTGTTGATCAAAAAGAATTTGCACTGAAATCTAACTTATAGTTCACTAGCAGATCAGATTTGACATTCCTTTTAACTTTTTTGTAAAAAGTAAAAGTATTAGGTTTTTCAAATGATTTTATTAGTAATTTAGTTCCATGGGGATGGATGTGCTGTTGGTGTAATTACCATAAATTTGATCAGATGCCTATGGAGAAATTACAAAAAGCATAAGAAATCACTGCTTTCAAAATACTTGATTCACTCTGGATGACGTCCTATTGTATAAGCCGGGATCCCAGTAACCATGACTCAAGAGCCCTGATGTGGCCCAGTGCTGGGCAGTGCAATCTCACTTTATTAGCAAATTTTCCCATCAGTTAAGGAAAATAAAATCCTCTAAGGAATGGGTAAACGGGAGATCAGGTTGGAGAACTAATTGCCTCCGTGGTGACTAAGAGCTTGCGAACCCATGGAAGTGGAAACAATAAAATGAAACCATAATGGACAATGTATGTACCTGTTGCTGATGGTTTAACTTCAGGCTATATTTTTCTTGTACTGTATAAAGTTGTATAAAGTAGTCTTTCATGAATGTGTGATCACTTACTAATGCTACAGCTCTTGAGGTATCATGATTTAGGAAGGCATTGCTTTGATGTTATGCAACACACAATGAGAATTCTGATTTTTTGGTATTCACAGGTGTAGGGAATCTAACATGTTTCATATTAAAGAAATTTGGATGCAAATTGATGAGACCAAACCATGTTTGATCGCAGTTTTGTCATTGTTCTTGATTTTTGGGGCTTCGTAGTATTTGTTGGTGTCATTGAGCAAAATTTTTACTTAATATCCTTATTTTATCTGACAGATACAAACCTTTGTAAGTGTCTGGCCTATTAGTAATTCATTACCATTGGAAGGTTTTTGGTTACCTGATACTTTTTTCTTAGACGAAGTATGCAATACTAAGATGTCCAAGCCTTTCTTGTTAATAAAGTATTATGAACATTACCTTAGTATATTGAAGTGTAATTATATTTAGTGTCATGTGAAATTTTCGTACAATGCAGTCATTCTCTATACCTAACCCGAAGGATATATGAAAAGGGAATGGGGGATTCTTAAATTAATGTGCTTGAACTAAGCAATAGGAACAGACAAATGGGGGATGGGGATCCCTTTTTTGGTAGACAATAAATTTTCTTGTGGAAGTGCGCTGGGGGGGGAGGTGGCATATAATTGCAATATCGGGAACCTCGACAAATTCTATTTTTATTTTTGTTTATTTATATTTATTTATTTTCCCCTCTTCCTTTTCCCTTTTTCTTTGTCTGGTAGTTATTACATTTAATTCTTTCTTTTTAAGTAAATTTCTTCATTTTCTGTGAAAATCTTTAAGTGTTAAGGTACCATAATTTAAGTTGAAAATGGTCAAGAGTGTGTGTATGTATACAGGTGAAAGTGAATAGGTTAGTAGATTAAAAGAAAATGACAGGCAAGTGGAAAGATAAGTACCTGTATGCAATAAGAACGTCGAAGATAATTTATTATTTATTAATTTATATCAAACTAAGTTTTAAGTGGAAGGATTTTTTTTTTTTTTTTTTTTTTTTTTTTTTTTTTTTTTTTTTTTTTTTTCTACCACCACTTTATTACTGTTATTTTTTTATTGTATAGATATGGACTCCTTTGGCTCTGGAGGACGAGTAGGTGGTGGCGGAGGTGGGATCCGTGATATGCGACCCGGGGACTGGATTTGCCCCGAGTGCAAATACCATAACTTCTCTTCGCGTGGAATTTGCAACAAGTGTCCTTGCCCCAGAGGTATGCTGTTGTATGTTGGGGTGGGCTTTTTTTATATATATTTGTTTATTTGTTTTATTTTTTATTTTTCTGGAATCAGGGTTGGGATAAGTAGGAAGAAGTTAGTGGGTCTTTAGAGGTTGTGTACTATTTTATGGCTAGAAATGTATTTATAGCTATTTTTATTGATTTTTATCCTTTAAGGTAAAGGTTAAAGGTGGTAGTGCAGAAGGTATTTTCGTCATCTGTTGCTTTATGCTTATACTGTCTATTGAGTTGTAAAGCTTACTTTATTAGATTTGATAGTCCTCTTTCTCCCTCTCTCCCTCTGCTCTCCTCTTCTGTCTCCTCTACCTCTATATCTCCTCCTCCTCCTCCTCCTCCTCCTGCTACCTCTCCTCCTCCTCGTCCTCCTCCTCCTGCTACCTCTCTCCTCCTCCTCCTCCTCCTGCCTCTCCTCCTCCTCCTCCTCCTCCTCCTCCTGCTATCCTCCTATCTTCCTCCTCCTCCTCCTCCTGCTATCTTCCTATCCTCCTCCTCCTCCTCCTCCTCCTCCTGCTACCTCTCCTCCTCCTGCTACCTCTCCTCCTCCTCCTCCTCCTCCTCCTCCTGCTACCTCTCCTCCTCCTCCTCCTCCTCCTCCTCCTCCTGCTACCTCTCCTCCTCCTCCTCCTCCTCCTCCTCCTCCTGCTACCTCTCCTCCTCCTCCTCCTGCTACCTCTCCTCCTCCTCCCTCCTCCCTCCTGCTACCTCTCCTCCTCCTCCCTCCTCCCTCCTGCTACCTCTCCTCCTCCTCCCTCCTCCCTCCTGCTACCTCTCCTCCTCCTCCCTCCTCCCTCCTGCTACCTCTCCTCCTCCTCCTCCTCCTCCTCCTCCTCCTCCTCCTGCTACCTCTCCTCCTCCTCCCTCCTCCCTCCTGCTACCTCTCCTCCTCCTCCCTCCTCCCTCCTCCCTCCTCCCTCCTGCTACCTCTCCTCCTCCTCCCTCCTCCCTCCTCCCTCCTCCCTCCTGCTACCTCTCCTCCTCCTCCCTCCTCCCTCCTCCCTCCTCCCTCCTGCTACCTCTCCTCCTCCTCCCTCCTCCCTCCTCCCTCCTCCCTCCTGCTACCTCTCCTCCTCCTCCCTCCTCCCTCCTCCCTCCTGCTACCTCTCCTCCTCCTCCTCCTCCCTCCTCCCTCCTACTACCTCTCCTCCTCCTCCTCCTCCCTCCTCCCTCCTGCTACCTCTCCTCCTCCCTCCTCCCTCCTCCCTCCTGCTACCTCTCCTCCTCCTCCCTCCTCCCTCCTCCCTCCTGCTACCTCTCCTCCTCCTCCCTCCTCCCTCCTCCCTCCTGCTACCTCTCCTCCTCCTCCCTCCTCCCTCCTCCCTCCTGCTACCTCTCCTCCTCCTCCCTCCTCCCTCCTCCCTCCTGCTACCTCTCCTCCTCCTCCCTCCTCCCTCCTCCCTCCTGCTACCTCTCCTCCTCCTCCCTCCTCCCTCCTCCCTCCTGCTACCTCTCCTCCTCCTCCCTCCTCCCTCCTCCCTCCTGCTACCTCTCCTCCTCCTCCCTCCTCCCTCCTCCCTCCTGCTACCTCTCCTCCTCCTCCCTCCTCCCTCCTCCCTCCTGCTACCTCTCCTCCTCCTCCCTCCTCCCTCCTCCCTCCTGCTACCTCTCCTCCTCCTCCCTCCTCCCTCCTCCCTCCTGCTACCTCTCCTCCTCCTCCCTCCTCCCTCCTCCCTCCTGCTACCTCTCCTCCTCCTCCCTCCTCCCTCCTCCCTCCTGCTACCTCTCCTCCTCCTCCCTCCTCCCTCCTCCCTCCTGCTACCTCTCCTCCTCCTCCCTCCTCCCTCCTCCCTCCTGCTACCTCTCCTCCTCCTCCCTCCTCCCTCCTCCCTCCTGCTACCTCTCCTCCTCCTCCCTCCTCCCTCCTGCTACCTCCTGCTACCTCTCCTCCTCCTCCCTCCTCCCTCCTCCCTCCTGCTACCTCTCCTCCTCCTCCCTCCTCCCTCCTCCCTCCTCCCTCCTCCCTCCTCCTCCTGCTACCTCCTGCTACCTCTCCTCCTCCTCCCTCCTCCCTCCTCCCTCCTCCTCCTGCTACCTCCTGCTACCTCTGCCACCTCTCCTCTTCCTCCCTCCTCCCTCTACCTCTACCTCTACCTCTGCCACCTCTCCTCGTCCTCCCTCCTCCCTCTACCTCTACCTCTACCTCTACCTCTGCCACCTCTCCTCTTCCTCCCTCCTCCCTCTACCTCTGCCACCTCTCCTCTTCCTCCCTCCTCCCTCTACCTCTACCTCTACCTCTGCCACCTCTCCTCTTCCTCCCTCCTCCCTCTACCTCTACCTCTACCTCTGCCACCTCTCCTCTTCCTCCCTCCTCCCTCTTTCCTCTACCTCTACCTCTGCCACCTCTCCCCTTCCTCCTTCCTCCCTCTTTCCTCTACCTCTACCTCTGCCACCTCTCCTCTTCCTCCCTCCTCCCTCTTTCCTCTACCTCTACCTCTGCCACCTCTCCTCCTCCTCCCTCTACCTCCCTTCCTTACAGCATACAAGAAATGGGATAGTTATTTCAATTAGCTTTAATTGCTTTTAATTTAGGGAAATCCTTGAACTTTTATTGCATTTATTTTGTAAATCAAATGAAGGGATGACTAAAGCTAGCAGTAGGGTCTGACAAGCAACATAAGCACTAAATGTAGACAAATTGCAGCAGATAGTTCATTAGTTTTTTTATTTATTTTTTATTATTATTATTATTTTTTTTTTTATCTTGGAATACTTGCATCAGAACAATTTCCATTTTGATTGCACAATATGCGTGCTAAAATTTCGTAAGAGTTGGGTAAATGGTATACAACAGAGTAAGGATTTGTAGGATATATGGTACCATGGTACCTCTTGATGGCAAACAGGACTTGTTACAGGTCTCACAGAAATGCATCGTAAATATAGTTCAAATTGGCAGAAAATTTTGATATCAAATTTGAATTATTAACCCTTTGGATCCGGTTGCATCACAAAAATCACGGTGCTGAAAACCAGGGTAATGGCTTACGTAAGTGGCCACTATCCCAGGCGTGTGGCATATAGGCTGGGCATGCACAAACACCAATGAGCGATGACAAGGCTGTGCCTCCCCTTTGCAAAAGTTATTTTGTGTAAATTCTTTTGGCTTTATCACCATTTTCCAATGTCCATGTGTATTGTTTTGCTTTATCCAGATAGTAATTACTTATTTTCCTTGCGTTCGGTGGTTTACGAGTAATAGTTGGCACTTAAAACCTTTTATTTTGCTTTAATTTAAACAAATCTTATAGATATGAAGGTATACCTTCATTATTGGTGCTATTGCCTAAAATCTACTATCGGAGAAGAACAAACTCCGTCCAACGAGCCAATGGCGTGGGAATGGTTGAGATGATGTCATCCGTTTTTCGGTCCACAACAGCCATGGCATGTACAAACATGCCACCTAGTGGCTAGTGGTTAATATTCAAAGGAATCTTTTGTGATAAGAGAGTGAAAGGGAGAAGATAGGGGGGTGGACTCTTACAAACTTATGTTGGTAAGAGATTGAGAAAATAACTATTTTAAATTTTTATTTTATTTACCTTCTCCGTTTTCTTATGAAATAAGGGTGAGGGAGAAAACAAGAGACCTTTATACTATAGTTGTATACAAATACAATAGGAGCTAGTAATTATAATCTTAAAAATACTGTTCTATGAAATTATTTTTTTTACTATTTGCCTTTTATTTTCATGGTAAATGTACACGTCAGACATTGCCCATTATTTCATATACAGTTGAGTATTTAATGATGTTGATGGGTGACTTCTTTTGACAATAATAGTAAGACATTGTCAACTTGTATACTTTTCATTCAATACTATCTTGGTTGTCATCTGATCTAGAACCATTTTGTACATTGAAAAGTTTTTCTCAATGAATAGCTTTGAGACTAATATCTGTAGAAGTGTGGTATACACAATTATCTAGTGTATGCATCTTGGGCATTTAGTTTGGACTTTCAGATTATGAACTTGGAGGAGGGTAAAGGAGAGTGGTAGTTTGTTGTAGTGAGCTGAGATAAAAGAGAATGACAAAGTAGGGTGTGTCCAAGGTTTTATCACCAAATTTTCAGAGTTCTTGAACAGTATCTCATTATTGGTTATTGATGATACCTCTTCACTGTAGCTTTGGATAGGGATCCACTATTCCTTTAAGAGGAATTGCACTTCTAGAAAGGTCAGGGTAGAGCACACAAGAATTAAATATTCTCTGTTGTGGTCTTAGATGTTGCAGGGGGTGACTTCTCTAGCCCTCGTGGTGGTGGTGGTGGCGGAGGCGGCAGCAGGCCTGGAGATTGGGATTGCCCAAGTTGTTCATTTAGCAACTATGCACACCGTGGTTTCTGCTACAGGTGCAAAGTCCCCAGAGGTATGTATTTAAGTGTTTGTGTTGGCCCTAGGAGCTTCAATGAAAACCATTTGAATCCATGGTAAGAATTTTGGCCTTCTAAATATATATATATATATATATATATATATATATATATATATATATATATATATATATATATATATATATATATATATAATAAAAAAAATAAGATAAAATAAAATGTCATAAGATATCATTGATTGGGAGATGTAGAGATCTTGTGTTCTTTGTTCTGGGTCTTGCAGAAATATTTGGAGTAATATAGAACCGATTACTGTAAATGTTTCCAATTGTTAATTTCCTTTGGAAAAGTGTTTTCTAAGTACAAGTACACATTTGGCTTGGGAAAGGATTACATTTTTTATATATATGTACTATGCAACACAATAAAATTTTCCAGAGGGAGGTCGTGCTCGGCCAGGTGACTGGGAATGCAGTGACTGCAAGTTCCTGAACTTTGCTTCAAGGAGCCAGTGCATGAAGTGCTCTAGCAGGAAATGTGACTAAGCATAGAGGGCACAAAAGTAAGATTTTTAAAACTTGTTACAATATAAGTAAAAGGTCAAATAAATATTGTCTATGGTACAGAAGAGTTTTTGCATTACACAAATTTTACTTGTTGGTATAATTAAAAGATAACTGAATGAGTATTTTAATTTACTGTAATTAGTTCTTATTATTCTTATTTCAGGATATGCACTCCTTAATATTGCTGAGAGATTCCCCTTCACCAAGAGACCAACCTATGTTCACAAGGCAGATGCTCGCCACCAAACCCAAATAATTGAAAAGCAATCCATTCATCATATGTGATTTGAAAAGAAATTTTAAATTGCATCAATTTCACTATTTGAATACCCAATTAAAGTTTTGCTAGGATTGCTCAAAAGTGTGGTATTACAGATCTCTTTTTTGCTCAATATTCATGATTACAGTGTGGGTCTAGAGTTGAATTTCTTAGCTAGTCATTGTTAACAGAGTTGATAGTTATCTTATCGATGCTTGAGATCTTGAGATCAACTAGTGATTTACGCTCTACTCCCAACCACAGAGGAAACATGATAATCATGCATTTTGAGATGATTAAGGTCGATATATACACTGCCAGACACTTCCCCTTCCCATCCCTCTTTGTGCTACAAAGCATATAGGAAAGAGGAACATGTAAATTTAATTTCTCCTCCTACCCCAGCACCTCCCTCCCTCCCTCCCTCCCTCCCTCCCTTGTTTTAGATATCAAAGAATGTGTAGTTTTGGTTGGTATGATCTACAAGCTAGTTTTTGTTATTTTCTATTTTCATTTTTATTTTTTTCACATGTACAAGGAATGGTTTCTAACTTGTTTGTATTCTTAATTAAAAAACAAAAAACAAAAAAAAAGGGCAAATACTGGACATGAAACCTGAGGTGCATAGGAGTCCTTTGTCATTTAGGTTAATAGGTTACGAGTTGTATAGTGTAAATTAACCATTGAATGGACAAGAACTCCATATGCAAAAATAGGGTCCACTTAAACTATGAACTGTTTAATGTCCAGTATGTTAACTTCAAAGGAGTTAAATTTTAAATTGCTCCATTTCTTTCTTTTTTCCAACTTCAAAATATGATTACTTAAGTTTCCTATGTACTTGCTTTTGATTAATGTAATATAGGTTAACAATCATGTGTGTTTTAAATGATTCATTATCTTGCTGGAAGGCTCTTCTTGATGCTGTACCTGATAACCCAAGAAAAGCATATAAAGGATTTATTTTAGTATTAGAGATTTGTATCCCAACAGTGTGAAGTGTGTCAGTGGTCACATTGTCATTAACATTTTAAAGAAGATATTCACTTTATTTTTTTATTTTCATTTTGGTTCTGATAAGTGGGCTGGTTATTAAGTATCATGATTACCATTTTTTTTACAATCATAAAAAAGTCTTTAAAATGATGAAAAAATTGAAATAGATATTTTATAAGAGACAGTAGCAGGTTAGAATTTTGTAAGTCAGGGAGACAAACCATTGGTAGCTTTTGTATTGGGTCGTGAGTAATGAAGATAATAAATTTCAAGCAAGCAGTTATGTAGTATGAACCCTTTTTCCACCATAACTTTGTGGGTGCATATGAAGTGTCTTCCCAGCGTATACATGATCGTTTGTCCTCACCCTTTAATTTTGTATTGAGAAGACATGGTTACTTGGCTTGAGTGAAGTTGGCATTCCCAGACTTGTGTGCATGTCAAGATATACACCAGTGAGAAGGAATTTCATGAAATATTAGCGTGTTCTTTCATTTATCCTTTTTGGTGTGAAATTTTCAAATTGACAAGGCTTATCAACTGCTTTGAGTAACCATACTTTTGGTTGGTGTTATGAATAGCAATTTAACTTGCTGTTATGGAAAATGCTGCTCGATTTTAGTCCTGGAATGTAGTGTAGATTTTTTTCTCTCCCATCCACAATTAGGCATGCCAAATGGGTCCACCCTCAATGGATAACTTTTACAGTAACCTACGACTTGGCAAAAATGATGCTGTGGTTAGTTACCATGTTTGACAGTAAGTGGTGTGTGTATGTGTGTGTATGGTATAGCTTATGTCGGGAGTTTCAACCATGCAGACTTGCTCAGAAATACTGTTTATTATTGCTGCTGCCCATCAAGTATACCTTTTGTTGAGGTTTAATGTTAGTATTTAACATTTAAAGATGCACACATGCAAGACAATCTTTCACTCGATAACAATTTAAGAAAAGGGATAGAATATTCATGTTGAAATATCCGAAAATGATCCATAATCTGAAGAAAAAAAATACTAATACGAATGAGTCCAATGTGCCTCCTTATTTTTTGCGATATACGAAATTCAACTACAGCCAACCATATGGGATTATTCATCAAGTTTGCCCCATCCCCTAATACTTTGCTCGTCGCTTGGGTGGGGATTACGAGACTGGGACGGGCCCAATGCAGGGGATACTACTCTAGATAGTTAACAACTATCACCTGACATCCCCCTTTACTATACCTTCCTATAGTGCTATATGACCTTAGATGTCTAGCACATTTATTTTAACCATTAACTAATGTAGGGGATAACCCCTGCACTGGACCTCAGCCCGCGCCTCAACTAATTTTGCGTGGTTTTTACTTCACCTCTTCCTTTTCAACTCCCCCCCCCCCCCCCCCAATCCCTTGCCTGTTGTTGTGGGGGGGGGGGCTTAGGAGACGAAGACTGAGACCCAATACAGGGATCTCCCCTGCCTAGGGCCTCAGCCTTCGACTCAACTAATTTGGCATGGTCTTTTTTCTCTCTAGCTTTTGTTTGTCTCTTCTCCATCCCCTTCTGCTATCTACTTCCTAAGGTGTGAGAGCCGTGCTGAGAGGATGAAAGGCTGACCTAGTGCCAGTCCTGAACGGCCTGCGGGAACTATGGGCACGGTACTCCTGACTAATCTAGCCCTTACCTTCAGTAGCGAAAGGAGGTGGACCGAATAGGCCCATTTACATAATCCAGGTTCCCCATGACCAGTAATAAAAATATAATCCCTTTATTAGAAGCTATGAGGCTAGCCCCAACCCAGGCTCTCCTTTGATCACGGCTCCGAACACTGAAACTACTGCCCACTCCTCAATGCCTACTAGTGCATTACCCACCCAAGCAGAGAATCAATCTCCAGAAGACATTCCTACCCACCCAACTTCCTCAAATTCAACTCCACCCCTGCAACCTTCATCAAACAACCAATCCTCCCTTATTACTACCTTGCAACCTTATTCTCCATCATTCCGTAATACTCCCTCTTCCACACGTCCCCGACTATCCACCACCGCCAACCCTACAGATATCTTAAATACTCTGTTTAGCCCAGCTAAATGGGACCGATTTTTCGTGATCCCTGCTACAGCTCCTTACTCAGGCAACACTCTTCTCTTTCAACAATGCCTCCAAAAACAAGTAGGTAGAGTCCCTTTCTATACCAGACGCGATCGCTCCCGTCTGGTAACAGTCAGATCAGAAACTGAATCTATAGCACTGTCAAATTTAACTGATCATTCTGGCAACCCCATTCCTGCAGAACCTCATCCAACCCTTAATACTTGTACCGGAACTGTCTCTCTCTCCCCAGCAAACTGCCCAGTCGATACTAAAGATTGGTCAGACTGTGGAGAAGACTTATTAGGATGCCTCAAAGACCAAGATGTGAAATCAGTACATTGCTACACCATTCCTCCTAAAGGTCAACGAAAGAATCCAACCAATATTGCCAAAATTACCTTCTGTACTCATGACCTTCCCTTACGTATCTACATTGGTGGACAATCCCTCCCTGTTCGACCATACCAACCCCCTCCACGTCAATGTCAAAACTGTTGGCGCTTTGGACATCCTGCCAAACATTGCCGTTCCACAGACCGATGCCCCATATGTGCCCAACCTGGTCATAATCGATCAAACTGCTCAGCACAAACACGAACATGTGCTAACTGCGGCGGCCCCCATAATGTATTTTATAGAGGCTGTCCCACTTACAAATTTGAATCTGAGGTAGCAACTCTCAGATACAAAAATGGTCTCACTTTACGTGAAGCCAGACAGGAAGCACGTCGACAAGGTTTCTCTCATACTCCATATTCTAGCAACATCGGTCGCTCAGCCCTTCCCCCTCCACCCAAAAATGTCCCCATTTCCACTTCTACATTCTACATCCCTCAGACCAATTCCTTTGCCACTCTAAACCCAGACACCCCAATCTCAACCACAGCTCCTATCTCAACTACAGCCCCAACACCAACCCCTCTCCCTCCCCGCACTATCCGCAGTAGACAGACTAAACGTTCTAACCCTTCTTCCCCTACAGCACAATCACCTCCACCTACCTATACCTTTGTTCCTGAGACACCAGTCTCCTCTTCCCCCCCTCATAAGAAAACCTTTATTCCACAAAACTCTCCAACCAATTCCATTGCAGAAACAATTACCTTCTCACAAAACTCTCCAACAAACTCCACTGCAGAAACAATGGATGACATTCAAAGCTATATGTTTGAGACACAAAATCCCATAACTCATGCTCCTTCCACACTTGAAGTGGTTGCCGATATTCATAACCCTCCTACTAATATTCCCCCTACACCCCTTCCTCCTACTCCCTCCCAACACAACCTAACCCCCTCAATCCCAACCACCACTGATATCCATCCTCCCAATACCCATCCTCCTGATATGCATCCCCCTCTTACTCACAGCACCCCTACACCCTTTCCTCCTAATCCCTCCCAAGACAACACATCCCCTTCAACTCCAACTATCCATCCTTCTGATATTCATCCTCCTAACACTAACACTCCCCACACATCTACTCCCTCCCAACACAACCCACCCCCTTCAACCTCAACTATAGGCACATTCTCCCTCCCTCCATCCCCTCTATCCTTTGCACTCCCTCCAGGATACACACGAGAATCACTCATGGCACAACAATGCCCTTCTCCAGACTCCCTACCTCCTAATATCCCACCCTTACACCCCCTAGCTCCTTCCCCTTCAAATTCCCCAACACGTAAATGTGTTATCATTCATAAATCAACTAGGATATAGCTCTCCTACATTGGAATATTCGCGGTTTCCGCTCTCATAGATCAGACCTACGTCATATCCTTGCTTCTTATAATCCATCTATTATCTGCCTCCAAGAGACTTTCCTCACACACCCTCCTATTCCAATTCCTAATTACCATTTTATCTCTTCCCCACACTCCCTTTATGTCTCGTCTATACTTATCCATCATAAAACACCTTATGTCATACCTCCCATACAAACTTCTGTCCCGTGCACAGCTATTCGCATCTTTCTTCGCCGCTGGATCACAGTGATTTCAGTCTACTTCCCATCCCATCCCACTGACTTTACTGCCTTTGATACTAATTTCCCAACTGCAACCACCTTTCCTCATAGTTGGTGATTTCAACTGCCGCCGCACTCTGTGGGGTGACTACCACCAACTCCCGAGGCCGATCTCTAGAACGCTTCCTCTTCACAAATAACCTAATTATTCTTAATTCAGATCGCCCCACACACTTTGACATGCGCGCACAATCCTTTTCATGCCTTGACCTCTCTCTATGCTCTCCTACTTTACATCTAGATTTCCATTGGTCAGTTCTAGACCACTTCCCCTATAGTGACCACTTCCCAATACTCCTTTCTCCTACTTCATATGTATGTACCACTTCCTAATCCCCTACAGTGGTGCTTTGATAGAGTTGACTGGCTTACTTTCACTTCACTCTCTACTATACCTATCCCTCCACCCCCCTTACCGTCCATTTCAGATATGCTACATTGTTTTACAACCACGATCCTAAGAGTTGCCTATACAGCCATTCCTCGAATTTCAAGACCTTTTACCTCTAAATGTGTTCCATGGTGGAATTCTGATTGCACCAAAGCGCTCCGCTTAAAACGAGCAGCCTGGAACAAACGAGGCACCCCTCACCAGCTATCAGCCCTTATTTCCTTTAAAAGAGCATCAGCCCATCTTCGCCGTACAATTAAAAACAGCAAAACAAATAGCTGGCAAAATTGTTTCCTCAATTACATCTACATTTATTTCAACTGTTTGGCGACGGATCCATAAATTATCAGGCAAACATTCCCCCCCCCCCCCCCCATCCTGCACCCGTCCTCCATATTCGAGATATTCTCATCTCTGAGCCTGTCGAAGTTGCTAATGAACTGGGCAACTATCTCAGCCAGGTCAGTAGTGGCTCTCACCTTTCCCCACACTGTTCTTCCATTAAAGCCATCAAGGAACACACCCCTATTACCTTCACCCTATCCTCTGATGAGTCCTATAATGCTCCTTTTTCTTCTTCTGAACTCAACGCTGCATTACAGTCGTGCAGCAACACTAATGAAGGCCCTGATGGTATTCACTATCGTATGCTCCGACACCTCCCATCTTCCTCTCTATCCTTCCTTTTAACTATTTTCAACCACATATGGACGTCAGGAAATTTTCCTTCTCATTGGCGAGATGCTCTTATCCAAAAACCCAGTAAATCAGGTACCCTACCCCAAGATTACCGCCCCATAGCTCTAACTAGCTGCTTGTGCAAACTACTAGAACGAATGGTTAACTTCCGTTTAATGTGGTACCTAGAATCTCATAATCTCCTTTCCCCTTCCCAGTTTGGTTTCCGACGTGCCCGAAGTACAGCAGACCCACTTGCCCATTTCGAGACATGCATTACATCGGCATTTGCACGCCATGAATCCGTATTAGCCATATTCTTTGATCTAAAAAAAAAAAAAAAAAAAAAATGATACCACATGGCGGTACCATATCCTATAACAGTTGTCCTCCCTAGGTTTACGTGGAAATATGGGCGTTTTCATTAAATCCTTCCTTTCTAAACGTACTTTCCAGGTCAAAATTGCCTCTTCCACATCATCCTTTCCCCAGTTCGAAGGTATCCCATAAGGAAGTGTGCTTAGTACTACTTTATTCGTTCTTGCTGTAAATGACATAGTCTCAGTCTTACCACCAGGAGCCCAGGCATCACTATATGTTGATGACTTAACCATCTACGCATCTGGCACATCTATACCAGATCTCCATCAATTCCTTCAGTCTGCAATAATATCAGTAACTTCTTGGGCCACTAACCATGGCTTTCGCTTCTCTACCTCCAAATCTTTCCCCATCCTTTTCTATTGCTCACGTACAGTTCCCAAACCACTACTCTTCTTATATAACGCTCCACTCTAATACCGTTCTTCTGGCAAATTCCTAGGCGTTATATTTGACTCCAAATTGTCCTGGCGAGACCATATCTTGTACATTAAAGAGACCAAAGGCGAAGTTTGCTGAATATCATTACATAACGCAGGAGCTGGAAGGCGTCAAAGAAAAAACTTAAACAATACTTCAGATTATCTCTGGGCTGCAGAGGACTTGCAATATAAGGCGACTCGCCTTATATTGCAAGTCCTCTGCAGCCCACCCTTCCTCATACTAGGCGATTTCAACTGGCGCCAGACTTTAGGGTGATTCCACCACAACTTCCCGTGGTCGATCCGTAGAACACGTCCTTTCATCAACTGACCTCATTATCCTTATTTCAGATCGCCCCACAAATTTGACATGTGCACACAATCGTTTTCATGCCTTGACCTTTCTTTATGCTTCCCTTCCCTCTATTTAGACTTCCACTGGTCAGTTCTAGACCACTTTCCAATCCTCCTTTCATATGTCCCACTTCCTAATTCCCCACGATGGTAATTTGATAGAGCTGACTGGCAAACTTTTACTTCACACTATTATTTCTCTCCCTCCATCCCCCTTCTCACCCATTTGATATACTACAATATTTCTCAACAACAGTATTAAGAGCTGTTTGTATAACCGTCTGATTGTACTAAAGCACTTTGTTTAAAACGTGCAGGGTGGAAGAGCTATCGCTATAAACAAAATATCAAACCAACTATCGTTCCTTCTCTTTTAAATGAGCGTCCGCCCACCTTCGATCCGCAATTCGGAACAGCAAAACAAGTAGCTGGTAAAAATGTCTCCTCTGTTACATCTACCACATTTATCTCGGCTGTCTGGCGACGGATCCACAAACTATTAAGCAAGTATCCCCCCATCCAGCCCCTGCCCTCCATATTCGAGATACTCGTTACCTGATCCTCAAGTCACTAATGAACCGGGTGATTATTTCAGCCTTTCTTCACACTTCGCTTCCATTAGGACCACCAAAGAATGCACTTCCATCACATTTTTCCTCTCCTCTGATGAGTCGTACAATGCTCTTTTTTCTTTCTCACTACACACTGCCTAACAATTATGCCACAACATCCATGTACGCTCCGACACCTTAACTGTCGTCAGCCACATTCTCATGGCAGAAAATCTTCTTCCTTACTGGTGCGAAGCCCTTATTCTCACTTTCTTAAAACCCAAGAATTTGTGTACCTTCCCATAAGATTATCGCTCCATCGCTCTAACAAGCTGCTTCTGCAAGCAACTAGAGTGAATGGTAAACTCTTGCATAATGTGGTCTCGAAATCTCCCTCCTTCCCAATTTGGATTACGGCGTGCCCGAAGCACAGCTAACCCCCTAGCACATTTCGAGACATATATTACATTCGCATTTCCACACCATGACTTCATATTAGCCTTCTTTTTACCTAGAGAAGGCATATGATGCCACACGCCAGTATCATATTCTCCAAAAACTGTCCTCTCTAAGCATACATGGAATTATGGTTGTCTTTTATAAAGTCCTTCCTCTCCAAACACACTTTTTAGGTCAAAATTATCTCTTCCACCTCATCAACTTTTCCTCTTGTCGAAGGGGTCCCACATGGTAGTATTCGTTGCACTTCAACGAATACTATATGTTGATAACGACCATCTATGCCTCTGGCACATCTATACCTTACTCACCAACTTCAGTCAACTATATCATTAGTATATTCCACTGCCACTAATCATGGCTTTCGTTTTTCCATTACCAAATCATTCTTGTTTGATGGAAAATCAGGCAGATTGGCTTGCAGCATTTTATTTGACTTGGATGCGCATGACTTGCCAACTAGGCAGAAACTCCTACATCTTCCCTCCCAAGACAAAAGTCAATGGGCAATTACGCTCTAACAATCTGATAAGATAAACATAAGAAAATAAATCACTAGCCTGAAAGTTATTACAAAACAACGGACCACAATAAACTGAAGAAAAAAAAACAACTATTAGGTTATTAAGATACATAATCGTCCAGCTATTGCGGGCGAGACCTCTGCCTCTGGGGCCACGTAGGAGATGATTCAGGTGACATTTGCTGTGCTGGCGAGCTAAGGGGTGTCCAGTGACAATGCCTCCTTCAGGTTACTGCGGTTAAATAGAAATATGCGGCCACTTCCATCGATCCTAACAACGTACTGGCGATATAGGCGGACTTCCACCAAGGTGCTCGACATGCCCCATGCCTTCGTGGCTTGGTCTTGAATCCACACGCTGGATCCATGCTGCAGACGGCGTCGTTGTCGATAGTGGATACCACGTTGATCCAGTGCAACCTCGTTCTAACTAGCCATCTGCAACTCCCTCTTGTTCAGGATTTGTCGCCACTGGGGATCGATCTTGTAGTTCACCCTGGCTGTGGGGATGCCATCCCTCAGTTGCCTGCCTATTATCATATGTACAGGAGACATTCACCCCAAGCAAGGGAGTGTTTAAGTACTGAAGAAGAGCAAAGGATATCTTATAAGTGTCCAGACTGCCTCATGCTCCCACATTGTCCGGCAATATTCTCTTGGCTGTCTTCACAGCAGCCTCAGCACAGCCATTAGACTGTTTGTACTGAGCAGAAGAGGTGTCGCAACACCCCATCTCTTGAGAGAATAAGCCATATTCTCACTAAGTTGCTCCCACCGTCCGTTCAAAGCTGCTCTGGGGCTCCCCATCTGGTGAAGTAGTGGCGAAAGTGCTTATTATCTTGCAAGAGAAACCAGTGGTGTGTGATTTCCACCCATGCAGTGAGTCTGTCGGCATGTACCAGGTACGTCTGACCTCCAAATGAAATAAATCAGTCTGCTGGAATGGAAACTTTGGTGGAGGAGTTAGTAGAAGAGGCTCAGGCGACTGTGAGGGTGCATTGGTGTTGGAGGAGTTGCACGCGGCACGGTGGTACTGTAGGTCGCCTTCTATCCCAGGCCAGTATACCACTTGCCTCGCTCTCCTCAGCATGGAGTCGAGGCCCTGGTGGCTGGTGTGAAGATTGGCCGCTACTTGGCCACGCAGAGCTTCAGGGATGACACAACCCTTGCCAAAGGTGTACGTAACCATACCTCCTGCTACAGCCAATCTGTCCCTCATACTGTAAAACGGCCTGACGCTGGCAAGCTCCTGCGACCTGTGAGAACCCCAGGCACTGTTGATAACTTTCCACAAGTAGCTGGTAGCAAGGGTCCTCGACTGACGAGATCTTCGTCTAGAGTAGCATGCTACTTAGGTCCAGGGAGGCTACAGTGGCTGCTGCCATGGCTGTAGCAGTGATGGCATCCTGTTCTTCGTCCACCTCATCTGGGCATGCCCTGGTTTCAGGATATCTCAACAAGAAGTCTGCTGCCACGTTATGCTTTCCAGGTAAGTAACGTATCGTGAATTTGTACTGCAATGTTCTCTCCTTCAAGCGGAACTAGCGTGGGTTGGAAATATCCTTGAGGGCCTTATCGCCAAACAGCCTCACCAGAGGCCAGTGATCTGTAGCAATGACGAGATTTGGGCGCCCTAACAGAGACGGGCCTTGCTTAGGCACCAAGCTACAGCTAGGGTCTTTCCTTCCACAGGCGCATACCCCAACTCAGCAGGAGTGAGGTGCCAACTGCCGCACAGTGCCAGAGGTGCGGTGGCTGATGGGCATGAGCAGTACTGCTGCATGACGACGAACCCAATACTTTCTTTGCACCAATCTGTAATGGCTATGGTTGGTCGAGTTTTGTCGTAGTATGCCAGTCCCTTAATGGCTATCTTACAGACAGCCTGCACGAACGTATGTCGGTGTTGGAGGGCTGTGCAGGCATCCTGAAGTACTTGATGGCAGTCAGGCGTTCCATGGAGGGCTCATGTGTCCCAGCCCAAATGGTAGCCCACAAATGAGACCTTACAGAACTGGAAATTTTCTGGCTTCAGCATCACCCCAGTTTTGGCTTCTTCAACACTGGTGTCGTAAAGGAGAGTGTCGTCAATACACTTGTACTTCCGGGGCAGGTCCTTGATCGAACCTATTGGTGTAAGCATCCCCTACTGAACAATGCCCCATGGGTGTCCTTCAGTACTGATACCTGCCCCATGGCGTGATGAAAGTTGTGAGTCACCGACTCTCCTCATCCAGCTCCACTTGGTGGTAGCTCCAATGGGCATCAGCCACAGTTTTATAGGAGTGCACCAGGACTCCTGAGGCCATGTCAAAGGGTACAGGGGTGTGATGAGTCTCCCACAAGCAGCGTTCGTTGAGTTTACTAAAGTCAACCGTGCGGCGAGGTTTTCCCGATTCCCCACCACTACCATGCTGGCACACCATTCCGTCTAGACTTCTGCTTCACAGTGTTTGGGAACTGAGACGGGGATTGAGAAGCATAGAGA
The DNA here is from genome assembly GCF_042767895.1 of Penaeus vannamei. Taxonomy (NCBI): domain Eukaryota; kingdom Metazoa; phylum Arthropoda; class Malacostraca; order Decapoda; family Penaeidae; genus Penaeus; species Penaeus vannamei. The sequence goes on along the minus strand of NC_091591.1, from coordinate 25,030,244 downwards.
ACAGCATTGGCAGATGGATGTGGTGTGGAGGCCCTGTCATCACTGGCAGTGGGTACCATTTAGTGTCAAATGTTGATGCTGTAAAATGGGCTAGAAGCCACTCTTGCAGCCTTGGCACATTCTCCTCCAATGGCAAAAAAGGCATGGCCTACAGACTGGGTGGCGGTTTTGGTCTGTTCTGGTGTACAACCTCATACTCCAACCCATCCACCGCAACAACTGATGGCGGTGGATGCAGGAAATCTGCATGTACTAGCCCAAGATCCCTGCAGGCAGAGAGGGATAGGTAAACCTTGTCCACTGGCTTGACAAAGTAGATATCCTGAATGGTGGAACGGTTTGGAATACTAATGCGACAGGGTGAAACCTGAACAGGCAGGTGGACATTGGCCAGGTCTTGAAGTCCTCCTTGCCCCTGGAGGTGCTAAGGTGAGGCCGAGTGCATTCATCAAAGTAGGTCCAGCCACACAAACTTGAGCGCCAATGTCAGCTATGGCTGTGACTGCATGTTGTGCCCTGTCATTGTCCCCAGTCACTAATACCTGCAGCCGAGGTTGGTCCATCATCTAAGCTGTAGCCGCCACTGCACTAGCCACAGCATCTACACTCGCCTGCTTCTTCCCTCTACACACTCTTGCAGTGGCCCAGCTTCCCACAGGCATTACAAGTTGCATTCCCAGCTGGGCATATAGCTTTACCTGGCTGATGGCGGTTTCCACAATAGCCACATGGACTGTGGACTTCTTTCACAGCCAGGCAGCTGCTCTGACGTCATCCAAGTTGTTAGTGTCACTGGTAGTGTCAGTGCCGACAGCATCCTTCTGTGGCGCCTCGAACACCACACAGTATGCTCTTAGGTTCTCAACACTATCGAACGGATCACAGCCCTGGAATACCTCACACCGGAGGGTTGGCTCGTGCAAGCCACCAGCCAGCTTGCTCAGTAAAATGTATTGGGTTATGTCACTGCCACAGGCTGGACAGTCGAAACCACAATCCAACACTTTCTGGCTGCACCGTGTAAAGTATTCACACACAGATTCACCAGAAGCTTTGGCATCACTAAAAACCTCTGATCGCTGCACAGGCTGGTTGGAGGCTCATAACGCTATTTTACTAACGCCGTCCATGGCTTCATGGGGTAGCCATCTCTTACATCTCTGCGACATGTTCGATGGAAAATCACACAGATTAGCTAGCAGCGCTTCATTTGACTTCCATACAGTAGCCAGCGTGGTCTCCGACAGTTGTTTCGGATGCACCTGAGTTGCCTAGGCAGACTCCTACATTTCCCTATCCTCTTCTCCATTACCGTTCGTCTGGAAAGTTCCTTGGACTTATTTTTGACTCCTGGCGTGACCATACATTTTCCATCGAGGAAATGCTTGTCACTGTCTAAAATTTACAAATTTACATATCCTGGGTCTCAGTCCGCAAATCACTCTTCCATCTTCACATCGCCTTGATCTTATCCAATCTTGAATATGGATGCCATATTAGTTCATCAGAATTTACCTCCCTACTTGCTCTGCTTGATACAATCCACCACTGAAGCCTTTCGCTTCTCTCCAGTTGAGAACTTGTATGCTGAGTCAGACATGCCATCTCCCTATTCCCTTCCCTCTTTCTAATGCTATGCCCACTTCCACCAGCTCTCCCTCACCAAACTAATTATCTCTTGATCTCTACTTCCTACCTGTGCTTCATCTCCACATTTACCAACTTCTTCAACAATTCGCACAATACTTTCCTTTCCCATTCCCACATTTGCTCCTCTGTTTTCCCTGACCGACCAAATTCAGATATCCCACCTGTCCTTCTTGCCCACTTTTGACCGTTGTTTACATTGATGGCTCCAGATCCACCTCAGGTGCTAGTTTTGCAGTTGCCTTCCCAACTTCTACATTCTAATACCCCCTACCTCCTGAGTCCAGTGTCCTTAATACAGAACTGTATGCATTCCTTTTTCGTCTGTAAGGTTCAGGATTGGTTGTTCTTGTTATCAATACACTACAAATCTGTCAGGTTTTACTGGTTGCCCAGCCATGTCGGAATCCCAGGCAATGAACAGGCAGATAACCTAGCATGCTTATTACTATATCCACACCATACAAACCCCGTTTTTCGTATCCCAGCCATGGATTATTACCCTAATATTGACTTTCCTTTTTATGCTCAATAGCAAACCTTCTGGTCAAGTCTTGTTACCAATAAATTACAAACAGTAAAAGCATCTCCTGGTCTTCTTTTCATAAGTAAAGATGTTGGGAGACGGCTGTTGCCCACTTGTGTATTAGCCATACTCGCCTTACTCACTCCCACCGAATGTCATGCTCTAAACCACCCCTATGTTCCCTATGTAATGTTTCCCTTTCATTCCCACACATTCTGTTGTCCTGTCCACGTTTTATCGCAGCTCATACCTCTGTTTTTCCTCACCTATCATGCCTACACGGATCTCCCAACCTATCTGACATCCTGATGGAATCCCGCACTTTCAGCATTGAAAACATTATTTTCCTTCCTCAGACACATACGTATCCTTCATGTAATCTAATCCCATCTTGCTTATTCCTAACAACCCACTCACTCACTCACTTCCTGCACCTCTACCCATCTTTATATCCCTTCCGGTACCATCCTACTACTGTTTGACTGTTGATGTTAAGCACCTAACCATTAACATACTCCCCATATTTACCCTTTTCGATATCATACCTTCCTATAGTGCTCATGACCTTCGATGGCCTAGCACATTTATCTTGCTTTTAACCATTGGCATTCTACCCATTTCCTTTATATATATATATATATATATATATATATATATATATATATATATATATATATATATATATATATATATATATATATATATATATGCGTGCGCGTGTGTGTGTGTGTGTGTATCTATATATGTACATATGTACATATATGATATATATATATATACATACATACATATATATATATATATATATATATATATATAGATATAGATATATATGTGTGTGTGTGTGTGTGTGTGTGTCTGTGTGTGTGTGTGTGTTTGTATGTATATGTGTGTGTGTGTATGCGTGTGTGTGTGTGTGCGTGTGTGTATGTGTGTGTGTGTGCGCGCGTGTGTGTGTATTTGTGTGTGTGTGTGTGTGTGTGTGTGTGTGTACGCATGTGTGTGTATTTGTGTGTGTGTGTGTGTGTGTGTGTGTGTGTACGCATGTGTGTGTATTTGTGTGTGTGTGTGTGTGTGTATATGTATCTTTCTTTAATGATTTTACTTCTAGATTTAGCAGCGAAGTGCCACTGACGGTGTCGAAAAAGTTGGTTCGATAAGAAATAGGATGAATAAGATGCTATTCCCCGTTATAAAGGAAGGTATTGAATGCATATTTTATACTTTAAACACAACCCCCCGCCAAATAGAATAAATACAGACGTTATCTTTAAGAGGAATATTTATGCCAAAGGTAAGATCTTAAACGCCAGTCTCCGTGTATAGAAGAAGACAGTGATAAGAATATCCAGTAATTGAATAAACGAATCCACAGAGTACGCGAATATTCACTAATTGGCATCTGCGTTTGATCGAGTTCGTATCCCACCTTTGTTAATTTGCAAATGTCGGCAATTTCAATAAATCATTTGAAGACGTTTCCTATTTTTTTCGTATTGTTAGGACTTAATCCAGTCTTTTTCTCAGCCTCTCTTTCTGTCTTATTGATTTATGCTCAGGAGCTGCCTATGCACTTGGGTGAATAAGCATCTGAGTTTTAGGACAAGGACCGGGAAAATGTGACTTATTTCAGCACGGATTTGCAAGGGTTGCGCATCGGGAAGAAGAGGTCACCCTAGGAGGTAATTGATAACATAAAAGTGTTATGAAAAATGTGATTTTTTCTTATGTGATGAACTATATAAACCCAGTTATTTACGATAAAATATACTTACACACATACACGCAAACAAGGAATACATATGTTTTTTATTTTTCTATCTTCCTCAAAGAACAATGATTTCCAACGAGACAGCATTTTTGTTCCTTGACTATATAAATGCAATAACATCTTATATGTTTGCAGACTGGCGACTTTGTTCTGTATTTATTTCCATCTGCCTTTTTTAACGTGTGATGAAAAAAAGTTTCTTACTTAAGCTCGTTACCCCTTGGGAAAAACAGGAAATCTCTCATCATATTTGTTATTTTCTCAGCGAGAGCATAGTCTAATAATACGATTAATAATAGCATAAATTCATACTCAATAAAGAGACTAAGGATTTTATGCACAGCTGTAAATGGGCGCGGAGGGA
>NC_091591.1:24993436-24995936 GCF_042767895.1 Penaeus vannamei | reverse complement strand
TTCCCCTTCCTATGAGCCTGGAGGAGGGGAGGGGATGGATACACCCTGGAATGGCGTGCGTGTGCGTGTGCGTGGCGGAGGGGGCGTTAAAGGGGTGATATTGCTTATGGCATAGCAGGCTGCCCCCCTGCAAAGAGTCGTCACACGGGTCTTAGACTCGTTGACAGTCGGACTGACTTTCAGCGAGAGGAAGTGCGAGGGATAAGGAGGGGGAGGAAGGTGCGAATGAGGTGGGAAGGACAAGGAAGGTGAAAACGGTGTAAAGGACAGGAAAAGATAGCTTACCCCGGGTACGATGACGCAGAGCGCCGTGTGATTGGGCAGGACACGTGGCCCCGACGTGGCTGAGGGCGGGGGAGGAATCTGCTTGCGCGATCGCCGACCCAAAACACTGGCTTGTTACGCGTTGCTGTGGAATGTTTTCGAGCGAGGAATTCACGCGGTTTTGAAACAAGAGAAAAGAGTGTGGAGGAGGAGGAGGAGGAGGACCAGGAGGACGAAGTGGAGGACAAAGAGGAGGAGGAGGGAGGAAACACCTATTATGTGTGGCCAGGGTTACTCGCCCGCCGTCACACGACCCGGGCGTAGACGGACGCGCGGCGGCGGCGGTGCTGGTGCGTGCGAAGGAGGGACAGGACTTCGCTGCTCGGGACTCGGGTTCTGCTCGGGGCGCGAGGCGGGCTTGGCGGGAGTGCAGTCCGGCTTACGAATACCGGCCGGGAGTCCGGTTTACGAACACGGGCATGTGTCTGGCTTATAAAACTGGGTTGTGAATCTAGGTTATTGCCTCGGGTTGTGTGGCTGGCTTTTAAGGAGAGTTGCGAGCGCCATCCAGGCTTTAAATCAAGCTTATGAACGCGTTGCGAGCCTGGCTTATTAGTACGAGGATGAGTTTGCACCAGTCGCGGGCCTGGCTTCGTGTGTGGCGTGTCAGCTCGGGTCAGGTTAATGCACTTTGCAATGTGGCATCGCATCAGAAAGTCGACTTGTGTTTATTGCAGAAACAGTACCTGCAGTGCCTTTAATCTGCTGTGTTTATGCATTGAGGGTCTTTTTCTTTTTTATCAAAAGTGACGTCATCAGGATTGGCTCCGGAATAAGTTTTCCACGAACCGCCAATCGTGCGAGTGCGCTGTCTCGTCCTTGCGGATTGGGTTTTTATTATTAAGATTTTTAAGATAAAAAAAAATGAACAACGAACCTAAGGGTAAAAGGCAATCAGAAAAGAAGATAATTTTTTAAAAATCTGATATTCCTTTTGTTGAGAACGCGGAGCAAAGGAAGTCGTCGAAGAATGCAAAGCAGAACAGTTGCATTGATCCCCACTCTTGCAGGTTGCAAATGTCAGTTTGCAGTAATAGCCCCATTGATTGGATATTACATAGTGGCACATTGATTATCTGTTCCTGGAGGTTCAAATGCGTGCCGTGCAAGTTATAAAACTAGATTAGAATTATATACAATCGTATATAATTGTGTAATCATGTTCGGGCTATTTAACATAGGCCTACTGTCATGACGGCAAGGCTGCACAGACCCTACAGTGCGATGGGACCTAAAACAGTAGTAGTGTATAGTGTGTGTGTGTTTGTATGTATGTGTATATAATATATATATATATATATATATATATATATATATATATATATATATATATATCTGTGTGTGTGTGTGTGTGTGTGTGTGTGTGTGTGTGTGTGTGTGTGTGTGTGTGTGTGTGTGTGTGTGTGTGTGTGTGTAAATGACGAAAGTATAGACTTTCCATTTAAACAGATGTTGCGAGTTAAATGCAACAAAGGAAATAATGTTTGAAGTTTCGTGCGTTTGTTTATACTTGTTAAATCTTGCGTCATTTTGTGATTTTTACTGTTAATGATCGTGGGCAAAGTATGTAGAATATACAGAAAAAATATTAGATAAAGTATAACTGAAGAAAAGAGAGAATGATAAACACAAAAGTAGAGCGACCAAAATTTAAAAAATATATAACAAAAAGAATGAGGTTAAGTAGAATGAACACTAAATTAAAGAGATAATGACTAAAAAAATAACTTAAAAAGATTAGAGAGAATGACGAAATAAGAATGGAGTTTGAAAGAAGAAAACTGGGAGAATATCCTTGCGCATGTAGTAAGTAAAAAAGATTTCAACAAAGACATGCGAGCGGCAAAGGCGGGAGACAAGGGGACAAAGTGCATTCACCAAACGGAAGTTAAATTTAAATGAAAAGCCTCTTTATCCACTCTATTTTTTAAATCTTCATATCGTCTAATACCTCATAAAAATTAAGAAGCTAAAAAAATGAATAGATCGTAGAATAAAGAAAAAAAAATCAGTTGTGAACGCAAAGATCGAGACGAAACAACAAAGCGTCGACATGCGCAACGAAGCTTGAAGTTGCGTGTTTTGATCCATGTTAAAAATTATAGATCACAAGGACGGGCCCCCGACGGATAAAAGGCGGCTGGTATTGTGCGGAATGTTGGTATGACAGGTCACG
>NC_091591.1:24965936-24970936 GCF_042767895.1 Penaeus vannamei | reverse complement strand
TCAAACATTAAATATTCGAGATATATCTGTTTTAGATATAGATTTAGGTGTGTATCCACTGTGTTTCTTTTTCTCACTCTCTCTCTGGAGTTTCTGCTTTCGCTTCTCTCTTTCTTTCTTTCTTTCTCTCTCTCTCTCTCACTCTCACTCTCCCTATCACTCTCTCCCTCTCCCTCTCACTCTCCCTTCCTCACCCCCCTCTCTCTCTCACTCTCCCTCTCCCTCTCACTCTCCCTCCCTCTCACTCTCCCTCCCTCTCACTCTCCCTTCCTCCCCCCCCGTCTCTCTCTCTTTCTCTTTCTCTCTACCCGACAGACAGGTAGACAAACACACACGGACGAGAGAGAAGAAGGAAGTGCTGAAAGGAAAGCACTTGAGACGAGCGTTCGAGCGAGAGAGAGAGAGAGTGGGGACTCGCCGGGGCATCTCGGGGGGGACTTCGCCTTTGTGCTCGATGTTCCTCGGGAGGAGAGAGGGGGGAGGGGGGAAGGGGGAAGGGGAGGTGGTAAGGGGGAGGGGGAGAGTGAGAGGTAAGGAAGGGGAGAGTGAGTGGAGTGAGTGGGGGGAAGAGGGAGAGTGAGAGGTAAGAGGGAAGGGGGAGAGTGAGTGGAAGGCGGGGGGGTTAGAAGTAAGGGGAAGGGGTGAGAGTGAGTGGAAGGGGGGGAAGGGTGGAGAGTGAGAGGTAAGAGGAAGGGGAGGGAGAGTGAGAGGTAAGGGGGAAGGGAGAGAGTGAGTGGAAGGGGGGGAAGGGGGAGAGTGAGAGATAGGGGGAAGGGGAGAGTGAGAGGCAAGGGAAGGGGAGAGAGTGAGTGGAAGTGGGGGGAAGGGGGAGAGTGAGAGGTAAGAGGAAGGGGGAGAGGGAGAGGCAAGGGGAAGGGGGAGAGTGAGAGGTAAGAGGGAAGGGGAGAGAGTGAGTGGTAAGGGGGAAGGGGAGAGAGTGAGTGGAAGGGGGAGAGTGAGAGGTAGAGGAAGGGGGAGAGTGAGTGGCAAGGGGGAAGGGAGAGAGTGGAAGGGTGGGGGGAAGGGGGAGAGTGAGAGGCAAAGGGGAAGGGGGAGAGTGAGTGGAAGGGGGGAGGGGAGAGTGAGAGGTAAGAGGGAAGGGGGAGAGTGAGAGGCAAGGGGAAGGGGAGAGAGTGAGTGGAAGGGGGGGAGGGAGAGAGTTAGAGGTAAGGGGGAAGGGGGAGAGAGTGAGTGGAAGGGGGGGGAGGGAGAGAGTTAGAGGTAAGAGGGAAGGGGGAGAGTGAGAGATAAGGGGGAAGGGGAGGAGGTGAGTGGAAGGGGGAGGGGGTTAGAGGAAAGGGGAAGGGGTAGTGAGAGGTAAGGGAGAAGGGAGAGAGTGAGTAGACGGGGGGAGAGAGGGAGAGGGAGGGCAAAGTGGGCAAGGGAGAGGGAGAGGGGGGAGAATAGGAGGGAGGGGGCGAGAGAGGAAGAGGGAGGAGGAACCGGGTATGAGGGTGAGAGAGGGAGGAAGGGAACGGAGAGGATAGGAGGAAGGGAGGGAGAGAGAGAGAAAGGGGAAGGGGGATACGGGAGAGAGAGAGAGGGAAGGAGGAAGGGGTTGAGTTGGAGGGCATTGGGGAGGGAGGTTAGGGAGGAGGGAGGGAGGGACGAAGGGGGAGGGGGGAGAGAATAGGATAAGAGGGAAGAGGGAGGGAGGGAGTTAGAGAGGTAGGAAGGGAGGGAGAGAGAAAGAGAGAGAGACTGACAGACAGAGAGAGAAGTAGGGGTAGAGGTAAGGGTAGGGGAAGGGGGTAGGGAGAGCGGGGGATGGGGAGGGAAGGGAATTGGAGGGAGGATAATGATATAAAACGACGAATCTCAGTCTAAAAGAAACAGAAAGAAAAGATGAATATAGAAAAAAAAACGAAGGAAAGGAAAGTGAAAGATAGAGAAAAGGAAAAAGAGAAAGAAACAGAAAAGACACGCACAGAGGGAAAGCAGCCTGCTCCCCCCCCCTCCCCCCGCCCACCTATCCCGCGCTTAGTAACAGCTGAGGCAAAATGCAGCCGACTGAGATAGGCCTATGGCGGGGCGGGCACGTGTGACCTCCGTGGCACTTTTTTTCTTTCTTTCTTTCTTTTTCTTTTTTGTAAACCGGTCATCAAAGTCATCAAAGTAACGACGCTCCGGTAACTTTGCCGACTACCGAAGAAGCTGCAATCAACTAAGTGATTTCGGCGGCTCGCTGTTGAGATGATGAGAGCGCGCGCGCGGCCACGAAAAATGGCGCCGGACCGATTTCTCAACGATGAAGATTCTTATATTTATTTCCTCTGCTGGTGATGAAGGGGGTGACTTGGGCAGTGATGAGGATGGTGTTGATGATATTTACTTTGGGATGATGGCGGTTATGGTGATGAGTATGGTGATAATGGTAATAGTGGTGATTAGATATTAACAATTATCATTATTATTATAATTTTGAAAAGTAATGATAGTAATGATATGGATGATGAACGCAGGGATTCAGATGCTGATAATAATAATAACTGATATTTATGACCCTGATATTATTGATTATGACAGCCATGATAACAAGTAATAACAATGATGATGACGTAACGCGGCCATCGCCACTGGAAACACGTCAATCACTCATCAACATCGAGAATCATCAGTCATCGCCGCAGACATTTCCACTCATTCGCCGCAGACATTTCCACTCATTCGCCGCAGACATTTCCTCTCGTTCGCCACAGACATTTCCACTCATTCGCCACAGACATTTCCACTCATTCGCCGCAGACATTCCCACTCATTCGCCACAGACATTTCCACTCATTCGCCACAGACATTTCCACTCATTCGCCACAGACATTTCCACTCATTCGCCACAGACATTTCCACTCATTCGCCACAGACATTTCCACTCATTCGCCACAGACATTTCCACTCATTCGCCACAGACATTTCCACTCATTCGCCACAGACATTTCCACTCATTCGCCACAGACATTTCCACTCATTCGCCACAGACATTTCCACTCATTCGCCACAGACATTTCCACTCATTCGCCACAGACATTTCCACTCATTCGCCACAGACATTTCCACTCATTCGCCACAGACATTTCCACTCATTCGCCACAGACATTTCCACTCATTCGCCACAGACATTTCCACTCATTCGCCACAGACATTTCCACTCATTCGCCACAGACATTTCCACTCATTCGCCACAGACATTTCCACTCATTCGCCACAGACATTTCCACTCATTCGCCACAGACATTTCCACTCATTCGCCACAGACATTTCCACTAATAATTCGCCACAGACATTTCCACTCATTCGCCACAGACATTTCCACTAATAATTCGCCACAGACATTTCCACTCATTCGCCACAGACATTTCCACTAATAATTCGCCACAGACATTTCCACTCATTCGCCACAGACATTTCCACTCATTCGCCACAGACATTTCCACTCATTCGCCACAGACATTTCCACTCATTCGCCACAGACATTTCCACTCATTCGCCACAGACATTTCCACTCATTCGCCACAGACATTTCCACTCATTCGCCACAGACATTTCCACTCATTCGCCACAGACATTTCCACTCATTCGCCACAGACATTTCCACTCATTCGCCACAGACATTTCCACTCATTCGCCACAGACATTTCCACTCATTCGCCACAGACATTTCCACTCATTCGCCACAGACATTTCCACTCATTCGCCACAGACATTTCCACTAATAATTCGCCACAGACATTTCCACTCATTCGCCACAGACATTTCCACTCATTCGCCACAGACATTTCCACTCATTCGCCACAGACATTTCCACTCATTCGCCACAGACATTTCCACTCATTCGCCACAGACATTTCCACTCATTCGCCACAGACATTTCCACTCATTCGCCACAGACATTTCCACTCATTCGCCACAGACATTTCCACTCATTCGCCACAGACATTTCCACTCATTCGCCACAGACATTTCCACTCATTCGCCACAGACATTTCCACTCATTCGCCACAGACATTTCCACTCATTCGCCACAGACATTTCCACTCATTCGCCACAGACATTTCCACTCATTCGCCACAGACATTTCCACTCATTCGCCACAGACATTTCCACTCATTCGCCACAGACATTTCCACTCATTCGCCACAGACATTTCCACTCATTCGCCACAGACATTTCCACTCATTCGCCACAGACATTTCCACTCATTCGCCACAGACATTTCCACTCATTCGCCACAGACATTTCCACTCATTCGCCACAGACATTTCCACTCATTCGCCACAGACATTTCCACTAATAATTCGCCACAGACATTTCCACTCATTCGCCACAGACATTTCCACTCATTCGCCACAGACATTTCCACTCATTCGCCACAGACATTTCCACTCATTCGCCACAGACATTTCCACTAATAATTCGCCACAGACATTTCCACTCATTCGCCACAGACATTTCCACTCATTCGCCACAGACATTTCCACTCATTCGCCACAGACATTTCCACTCATTCGCCACAGACATTTCCACTCATTCGCCACAGACATTTCCACTCATTCGCCACAGACATTTCCACTCATTCGCCACAGACATTTCCACTCATTCGCCACAGACATTTCCACTCATTCGCCACAGACATTTCCACTCATTCGCCACAGACATTTCCACTCATTCGCCACAGACATTTCCACTCATTCGCCACAGACATTTCCACTCATTCGCCACAGACATTTCCACTCATTCGCCACAGACATTTCCACTCATTCGCCACAGACATTTCCACTCATTCGCCACAGACATTTCCACTCATTCGCCACAGACATTTCCACTAATAATTCGCCACAGACATTTCCACTCATTCGCCACAGACATTTCCACTCATTCGCCACAGACATTTCCACTAATAATTCGCCACAGACATTTCCACTCATTCGCCACAGACATTTCCACTCATTCGCCACAGACATTTCCACTAATAATTCGCCACAGACATTTCCACTCATTCGCCA
>NC_091591.1:24953436-24955936 GCF_042767895.1 Penaeus vannamei | reverse complement strand
ATATATTTATATATACATATCTATCTATCTATATATATATATATACATATATATATATATATACATATATATATATATATATATATATATATATATATATATATATATATATATATATATATATATATATATATATATATATGAAAACAATGAGAATAGAAAATAAGCGTGACGTTTCGAACACTTCACGAGTTCCTCCTCAGACAGAAACCGAAATGGATATATATATATATATATATATATATATATATATATATATATATATATATATATATACATATATATATATATATATATATATATATATATATATATATACACACACACACACACACACACACACACACACACACACACACACACACACACACACACACACACACACACACACACACACACACACACACACACACACATGTACAATGTATGAATGTATGGCATATTTATATTTGCTACTATTTATTCATGTGTGATAGCTTTTCCGACAGAAAGTTCGGACGACCAAACCAAACCAACCCTTTCCTCTCTCAACCCCCATTCACTCACCTAGCAACATCACCATTTTCTCCCACGCAAAACAGCTCGGGGTTGCGTTGGGGTTCCTGCTGCCTCCTGCCATCGTCCCCGACACGACCGACAAGGACGAGGTGGGCACGGGGCTCGCCATCATGTTCTACTCCGTCGCCGGCCTCACCACGGTGCTCTTCATCACCATCATTTTGGGTGAGTGCGGCCCCTGAGTGCTTGTGTGTGTGTGTGAAAGGACAAGCATGTGTGGGGTGCACTTGTGTGTGTGCGTGTGAATTGATAAACACATACCCTCACCCCCCTGCAACCAACCACAAATATGCGTGTTATGCGCATATCAGCGCACATGCGCACTCGCACCCCCCCCCCCGCACACACACACATACCCCCCCCCACACACACACACCTTGCAGACCCAGACGAGAAACCGCCCCACCAGTAGCGTGACCAGCCGGACCAAACCCAAGCACCACAAGGTCCCAGCGCCTTGCAACCGGCGGCCACCAACCAGCTGTGAATTAAGGATATTAACCATCAAGAAGCGAGCCATGCACGCCCCATACTATAGGCCATAAGCAGTCACACTTAAACACAGGAAGGTCGACAGCTGTTACGTCATGAGCGGAGGGACCTGCATGAGTGATCGTCCGTCATCCTTCGCAGGAACACCTCGTTAAGCTGGTAACAGCGTGTGTATGTTGACTGGCCCTGTGCGGTGCCGCCGTCATGACACCAGAGTGGGGGGGGGGGCGGTTCTGAGTCTATTTTTTGCTGTTCGTCGGCTGTTGGGGCGGACTTGAGGGAAGGGAATGTTTAATAAGGGATACGGTGTTTGTTTTGGTTGTTGGCAGGTGTAAAGTTGTCATTATCATTATTACTATCTTTATTGTTGATTTTATTGTTTTAAATGTTATTGTTGTTGTTAGTATTACTGCTAATATCATCATCATCATCATTTTATCATTATCATTACTAATTAACATAATTAATGTTAATGCTATAATGAGGATTAGTAATAGCACAAATGGTAGTAGTTGTATCAGTATTATTTTCATAATTATTATTATTATCATTATCATTATTATTATTATTATTATTATTATTATTATTATTATTATTATTATTGTTATTATTATTATTATAGTTATTATTATTATTAATGTTATTGTTGTTGTTATTATTATTGTGTTTTTTATTTTCATTATTATTTTTGTTGTTGTTTTCTTGTTATTATTAGTTTTATTTATTTGTTGTTATTGGTATTAATGTTTTATTATTATCATTATTATTATTATTATTATCATTATTATTATTATTAATGATAATAATAGTAATTTTAATAATAATAGTAATAATAATAATAATAATAATAATAATAATGATAATATGGATAAAGATTGTTACTATTGTTATTATAAATTGTTATTATTATTGTTATTATTATTGTTATTGATATTTTCATTTTTATTATTCTTGTTGTTGTTATTGTTATTGCTATTATTATTGTCAATATTATGTTTGTTGTTGGTATTATCATTTAATATTATTGTTATTATTATTAGTAGTAGTAGTATTTTTCTTATCATTATTACTATTGTCAGTATTATTATCAGTAGTATTATCGTTGTTTTAATAATTATTCTTATTTTTTATCATTGTAATTATTGTTGTTATTATTGCTATTGCTGTTATTGTTGTTATTATAAATTGATGTTATTGTCATTGCTTTTAATACTATTATGATCATCCTTACTATTATTATATCTCTTGTGAATGTAGTTATTATTTCTTATATTATTGTCATTGTTATTGTAATTCACTATTATTATTATTATTATTATTACTTTTGTTATTTTTATTATAAATGCCATTATAAAGAACATTATTATCATCATTATTGCCATTGTTTTATTATTATTAGCATCACCACCATCATCATTATGTAATAACCATTATTATTGTTATTATTATT
>NC_091591.1:24935936-24943436 GCF_042767895.1 Penaeus vannamei | reverse complement strand
AATAGGCTAAGCATACGTTACTGACCGATATTCAAGGGGAAAACAACGCACGATAATTACTTCACATAAGCCCTTTATTATAATCTGTATGATACTCGAACTAACAATCAAGAATGTTACTGATATCACACAAGTGCAAAAATATCGCTCGTTTGGGAGAAGATTGAGGACATTTCTTTAACCACTCCCCTATTTTTAATCTTGTTAACGTTAACTGCTATAGCGTTGTTTTAGTATAAATACACCATATAAATTTGCTGAGTTAGCTGTTCTTGGGGTCAAATAAGCGAATACTATTTTTTACGGGCCCCTTTTGGGATCCGGGCCCCGGGGTCGTTGCCCCGGCTACCGCCCCTCCCCCCCTTGTCGCCGGTCACTTGCATATATGTATGTGTGTGTGTGTGTGTGTGTGTGTGTGTGTGTGTGTGTGTGTGTGTGTGTGTGTGTGTGTGTGTGTGTGTGTGTGCATACATGCTATCAAAGCAAGCTCGATTACAGCCAGATACCACAATGCAAATATCTTGCCAAGGACAACTGTAACCACTTACACTGGGTATGCCACTACCATATTATATGGTATATATATATATATATATATATATATATATATATATATATATATGTGTGTGTGTGTGTGTGTGTGTGTGTGTGTGTGTGTGTGTGTGTGTGTGTGTGTGTGTGTGTGAACGTGTGTACTATATGTGTATGTGTATATATATATGTATGTATATATATATATATATATATATATATATATATATATATATATATATATAATCACAAACATACACACACACACACACACACACACACACACACACACACATATATATATATATAGATAGATAGATAGATATAGATATAGATATAAGAGGTTCTGTTCCTATATGGGTACTGGTTGGCAGAAGTGATAAATCTATATTCAAAGGGAAAGCGAGATCTCAAACCATGCCCAATCGCCTCTACTTTATCATAGCCTTCCATGGGACCCTCGATCATCTCCCCATCCCATGCCGTTGTTTAGGGGTATTTAAGGGGTCTAAAAGGGTTATACGAGTACTCAAACCATATCCATTCTCATTTGCTCTGTGATACCTTTCCATAGCACCCTGGATCACCTCTGTAACCCTTGCCATTGTTTAGGGGTGTATTTAAGGGGTCTATAAGGGGTATGGAAATTTTCATACAGTACTCAGTCTTATTTAGTAATTTACTCTTTGATAGGTTTCCATAGCACCTTAATTAAGCCTGCAACTATGTACTGTTGCTTCAATATTTAAGCGGTATGATTTTAGGGTTTATTTGCATCATGACCCCTTCTAGGGACCCCTTATCGGAACATCACATAGCCTAAGCCACGCAGGATCTCACCTTTCCTTGTAGTTGCTGAGAAAAAAGTAAACTAGTTATGGTTTATGGTATGAAAGTTGTTAATATATAGCCCTGTGACCTTAGAGGAATTCCAACACGGATTATTGGATTAATAGCAAGCCTATATACTGGTACTGAACGTGTTGTAAAGTGTTGTGGGGGCCTGTCAAGCTTCTTCCCAGTTAAATCAGGAGTGAAGCAAGGCTGTGTCCTTCCACCAACACCTCAACACTTGTGTGGACTGGATATTTGGCAGAGCTACTTTCCAAACTCAGTAGGGAGCAACCCTGGGCAATACCAAGGTCATGGACCTTGACTTTCCTGGCGATGTAATTCTATCTAAGTCTCTGGAATCTTTGGTGGTGGCTCTTAATGCGTTTAGCAATGAGGCGAAGCCCATGGACTTGCAGGTCTCCTGGACTAAGACCAAGATCCAGGATTTTGGGGGCCTATTAGGAGAACCTATTCAGTCAATGCGTGCTTTCGACGAGGACGTTGAAATCAGAGAGCTTTACATACCGTGGTAGTGCAGTTCATGTTTCTAGGCTGTCAGACCAGAGCAGGGATTCACTAACGCACTTACATGGTAAAATCATTGGTAAACAGACAGCGGTGGTATTCACTAACAATTTGCCATTGGAGTTACCATGGTAAATTTTACCAGTGGTCAGAGCACTGGTAACTTCTGGGAAGACGATGTCATCACGTGTTATCTCGTCAAAAAATCAATATCTAAGCAAAGTTTTGGGTTTGTTTTTATACATGATGTAACCAATATGAAGGCAAACAGACATCACAATGGGGACATGGTGAAGAAATGCAAATTTCACATGAAACTAGCAAGAATAAAATCCACAAATTCTCGTAAACTTATGGGCCTACATTATACTAGAATGCATGGAACCGATAAATAAGTGAACTTATTCTTCTCTGACATAATTATTACAAATGCTATTGAGAAAAAACTACCTTGCTTGTTGAAGTTTCTGCCTAATTGGCAACTCAGGCACATCCAAGATGACCGTTGGCCGTTAAGGCCTGGTCAGTCGGAGCCCGCGCTGGCTAATGTATGGACGTCAAATAAAACGCTGTTGACCAATCTCTGATTTTCCATCGAACATGGCGCAGTGATATAAGGACCCACGGAGCAGAGATGGCTACCCCACGACGCCGAAGATTTTCGCCCTCGTCAGGAGGACGGCGGGTCGGATAGTGTCCGATAGGGGCACAGGCAGTGATTGCACTTTGCAAGGAATCATCGCGGCGTTGCAGCACAACATGGCGTCAGCGGGGACGGGACGCAGGGCCTTGAATCTGTCAGGACTGAATAAGTGCGACCTTGACATGACTGCTGCAGACTTCCGTTCCTGGCACCGTTCTGTGGAGTAAAGGTCTTTGCTTAACATGGTAAAAGATGCAGACGCTTTCAGGTATATATGTCTCCTTTGTGTTCCATCACTCCGGAAAGCTCTCGACGCCAGGTACACTAGTGTTGAATGAGGCGGGCTGACGGCCGCCGAAGCCATGGACGGCGTTAGATAGTGTTACGAGCCTCCAACAGGCTATGATGTGGTCAGTTTTATAGTGATGCACAAGCTGCTGGTGAATCTGTGTGAATACTTTACAAGATGCAGTCAGAAAGTGTTGCATTGTGGTTTCGAGTGCCCGGCCTGTGGCAGTGACTTGAGCCAATACATTTTATTACGCAAGCTGGTTGCTGGCTGCGTGAGGTATTTCAGGGCTGTGATCGGTTTGCTAGTGTTGATAACCTAAGAGCATACTGTGTGGCGTTCGAGGCGGCACAGAAGGATGCTGTCGGCTCAGGATATGGGCATCAACCTGCTGCTCCTGCTGCTGCCAGTACTGACACTATCAGTGACAATAACAATTTGGATGACGCCATCGCAGCTGCCCGACCTGTGAAAGAAGTCTGCAGTCCTTGTGGCTACTGTGTAAACCGCCTTCAGCTTGGTAAATCTTCATGCCCAGCTGGGAATGCAACTTGTAATGCCTGTGGGAAGCTGGGCCACTGCAAGAGTGTGTAGAGGGAAGAAGCATGTGAGTGTAGATGCTGTGGCTAGTGCAGTGGTGGCTACAGCTCAGGTGGTGGACCAACCTCGGCTGCAGGTATTAGTGACTGGGGACAAAGACAGGGCACATGCATTCACAGCCATAGCTGACACTGTCGCTCAAGTTTGTGTGGTTGGACCTGCTTTGATGAATGCACTTGGCCTCACACCCAAGCTCCTGCAGGGGCGAGCAGGACTTCGAGACCTGGCCATGTCCATCTGCCTGTTCTGGGGGCTTCACCCTGTCGCATGAGTATTCCAAACCATTCCACCATACAAAATATCTACTTTGTCAAGTCAGTGGACAAGGTCTAGCTATCCCTTTCTGCCTGCAGAGATCTTGGGTTAGTACATGCAGATTTCCTGCATCCACCACCATCAGTTGCTGCGGACCAAACCCGCTACCCAGGCCGTGGGCCATGCCTTTTCAACCATTGGAGGAGAATGTGCCAAGGCTGCAAGTGTGGCTCCTAGTCCATTTTTCATCAACATTTGATACCCAACCCACGCCTGCTCCACAAGAAGGAGAGAACGTTGCAGTACAAATTCACAATACAGTATTTACCTGGGAAGCATAATACGGCGGCAGACTTCTTGTTGAGATATCCTAGAGCCAGAGCAGATCCAGATGAGGTGGACGAAGATCAGGACGCCGTCACTGCTGCAGCCATGCCAACAGGCAGTGTAACCTCCCCGGACCCAAGTGAGCATGCTACTTTGGATGAAGAACTCGTCAAGCAAGTGGCAGTTGAGGACACAAGCTACCAGCTACTTGTGGAAAGAATTACCAACAGCGACTGGGGTTCTCACAGGTTGCCGGAGCTTGCCTGCCTCAAGCCAATTTACTGTGTGAGGAATAGGTTGGCTGTAGCAGGGGGTTCGGTTACGTACACCTTTGGCCAGGGGTGTGTGCTCCTTGTCATCCCTGAAGCTCTGCGTGGCCAAGTAGCGGCCAATCTTCACACCAGCCACCAGGGCCTTGACTCCATTCTGAGGAGAGCGAGGCAAGTGGTATACTGGCCTGGGATAAAAGGCAACCTACAGTACCACCGTGCCGTGTGCAACTCCTCCAACACCAATGCACCTTCACAGTTGCCTGAGCCTGTTGTACTAACTCCTCCACCAGTTTCCATTCCAGCAGACTGTGGCAGATTTATTTCAGTTCGGAGGTCAGATGTATCTAGTATATGACGACAGACTCACTGGATGGCTGGAAATCGCACACCCTAGAGCAGCTTTCAACAGATGGTGGGACCAGCTTAGTGAGGATATGGCTAATTTCCTCAGTAGATGGGGTGCCACGACTCGCCTCTCTTCTGCTCAGTACCCACAGTTTAATGACCGTGCTGAGGCTGCTGTGAAGACAGCCAAGAGTATATTGCGGGACAATGTAGGAACAGGAGGCAGTCTGGACTCTGATAAGATGTCCTTTGCTCTTCAGTACCTGAACACACCCTTGCGTGGAGTGAATGTTTCCTGCACAAATGACGATAGGCAGGCAGACAAGGGATGGCATCTCCACAGCCAGGGTGAACTACAAGATCGATCCCCAGTGACGACAGACCCTGAAGAAGAGGGAGTTGCAGATGGCTACACAGAACGAGGCTGTACTGGAATCAACATGGTAATCACTATCGCCAACGACGCCGTCTGCATCCGGGATCCAGTGTATGAATTCAAGACCAGGCCACGAAGGCATGGAGCAAATCGGACACCGTGGTGGAAGTCCGCCCATATCACCAGTACAGGGTTAGGATCGACGGAAGTGACTGTATAACTACGTAACCGCAGTAACCTAAAGGAGGCATCACCACTGGACCTCCCTTAGCTCCCGAGTACAGCGAATGTCACCTGAATCACCTATGTGGCCCCAGAGACAGAGGTCTCACCCGGGATGGCTGAACGATTATGTATCTTAATGAATAATAGTTTGTTTTTTTTTAGTTTATTCTGCAGACCTTTGTTTTGTAATTAATTTCAGGGTAGTGATTTCTTTTCGTATGTTTATCTTATCAGATTACAAGGGCGAAACTGCCCACTGACTTTTATCTTGGGATGGAAGATGTAGGAGTTTCTGCCTAATTGGCAACTCAGGCGCATCCGAGATAACCGTTGGCCGTTAAGGGCTGGTCAGTCGGAGCCTGCGCTGGCTAAAGTAAGAAAGTCAAATAAAATGCTGTTGACCAATCTCTGATTTTCCATCGAACATTGCTGATATATAAAATGGCAATACCAACGCTAAATGAGTATAGCAATATCTGTATCTGTCAGCATTTTGACAATAAACTCCAAAGTGCATGGGCAAGAATAAGCTTGACATTTCCTTTGACAACAAATAACGATGAATAAAGATATGTTTGGTCCGGTTCTTTGTTGAAAAATGCATAAATAAAAAGCGGTTTGGACTCTCTTTGGTTTGAGTTGGCAATAATATATTGATATGACAGTGTTTATATTGGTTCCTATCTATACAGAAAATATACATCTAACATGACGGATATAATCAAAGGTAAGTTTCTATATTACGTCCGCATAACCGATATCGATGATTTTGGTATCGTTGGACTCCTCTCACTCTATACAATGCAAATATGTAGGTTTTATTGCGCGGAAATCCCCGTTAACGACAAACTTGGCCCCGATAGCGGAGGCGATGTCGGAGCGGGGAACGTAATATATAAAATTACCCTAATAATTTAACCTCACAGTGAAAATAATCATAGTTATTCACATGCTTTCCATTGCAGGGGGCTGCGCCTGCTGCGACCCCGCCAAGGAAGCAAAACCTACACCACTTATTCACAGCAGGATAGAGTGCTCACGAACTAGATGTGGAGCCAATAACCTAGGATTTTTAAGGTACTACTCTGATTGATTAATGCCGCTAATTAGTAGGGAGGGTGTTCCTTTGCCGCAGAATGTGAAGGAGGCAGGGTGCGTCCTGGCTGCCCGCACCTGCCGCAGGCTTTCTCCCGACGGAGGAGCCCGTGGCGGAATCACAATTCCTAGCATTTTTTCCTGGCTAGTTGCAATTTCGCGCAGAAAATCCGACTCCGAATACGAGCACCCTCCACACTCGGCCATCGCGGCGGCTATGACCGACTTCTGAACGCGACGGTTATTTCGGTTAGGAATACGGATGTCGTTATTCCAGAGGACGGGAAACTCGACCAACAGTGTAACATCGAAAGAAGCGCAAAACCCGCCGATGAGGGCGGGCCACCCTGTTCATCCTGATTATACTACAATCGTCTCTATATACAATGCTGACTATGCCAAGGTTAATATGCTGATTCAGTGGGAATGTTACGAGGTAATTGTAATATTACGCCCGCCGCTCCGACATCGACAATGATTGTGTAGCGCTCTAGCCTACCAAAATCGTCGATATCGGTTATGCGGACGTAATATAGAAAATTACCTAATCAAATAAATATATTCTTTTTTCTACATGTGCTTAATTAGTGTTTTACCTTTGACGATTATTTATACAATCTCGCTGTGTCTAGTTCTGTTAACATGTTACGTGATTGGCTGAAGGAACCCAGAAGATTATGTATAGCTTTCGTTGATTGGTTGAATTGCTTTACCATTTCTTCATGAATCCCGCTTTGCCATGACTGGTAAACGCAATGGTAAATGACCGCTGGTAAATGCGTTACGATCATATGTTAGTCAATCCGAGCCATGAACTCAGTCAACAAAAGTATTTGGAAGTGCCTGTACATTAAAGTTACGTGTCTTTAAGGCCTTGATACTTCCAGTTTTGCTTTATGGAAGCAAAACCTGGAAGCTATCTAGTGCCTTAGAGTCACGCCTCGATGCCTTTTGTAACTAGTCCCTAAACTAGATCATGTGTCCAACCAACGACTTCACCGTGAGATTGGCATGGTACTTGTTACTTGCATAATCTGTGACCGCCAACTCAGGCTATACGGGCACCTAACTCGTTTCCCTGAGGATGATCCTACCCATCAGATCGTCTCTCTCTACAAGACAACCCTGGGTGGAGGAGGCCCATCGGAAGACCTAGGAAGTCGTGGCTGGGGCAGCTCGACCA
>NC_091591.1:24915936-24928436 GCF_042767895.1 Penaeus vannamei | reverse complement strand
AGAATGGATTTCATAAGACATGTCATAGTGTACTTATAATAAAAACATACCATCAAAGAATTAATGTTTTGTGGATGATTGGTATTGGGTAATTTTTTATTCTCATTTGTATTTTTTTGCAAACAGGCAAATCTTTATGATCAGTATGATAATGCAAACTGGGTATTGAATATGCGCTAATTACTTTTTTTTTTCCATTTCACACAGGGATCTGCTGTGGCTATGTCTACACTTTTCCCTCTTGATACTGTGAGAACAAGATTACAATGTAAGTTGTGCATAGTTTGGATTGAAACTTGGAAGAATGTCTCTTGATATTCCAGTATTTTTGATGGAGGGACTATACATTTTTGATAAATGTTTTGAAAGTTATTTATAGGTGAACATACAATATTGCAACTTTTATTACCTTTTACATTTCTTTTTGAAGAAAAATGTGATGTAACACCTATAAATTTTATGCATCATTATAGATGCATACTAGATCAACATTGTATATGTTTTTTTGGTGCTTATAGAATTTCTTATCTATATTTTGCAGTAGAGGAAGGCCGTAGAAAGAGCAGCATACTCTCTCTTTTACGAGAGATTTACAAAGAGGAAGGCTTGTAAGTATCTTCATTTCTGCAAATTACAAAATAATTAGAAGAGAAAGAAAAATTTATTATATATAAGGAATCAGTTATTAGATCCTCCTTTTATTGGAGTACATTAAATATGGTTTTGTGCCTTTTAAGCTTGTGCAAAAATATCCAGGTGCGATGTTGTTTTGACAGTAACAATGAAAATGATGAGGATGACAAATGTTAATGATAGTGATAGCAGTAATGATGCTAGTGATGACAATGCTGATTGTAATATATTTCTAATTATGTAAATTTTATGAACATAATTTTCTCCACAACAGGGCTGGGTTGTACCGAGGGCTACTTCCTGTGATTGAGTCGTTATATTGCTCCAATTTTGTGTACTTTTACACATTCCATGGCCTCAAGAGAATTGCCAATGAAGACAAGTCAGCATTAAGAGATCTCCTCTTAGCTATGGTAGCAGGTAAATTTATTCTTCAATTATTTGTTTATATTTGGTTTGAATACAGGGATAACATCTTATCCTCTCTTTCCTTATAGTATATAAATGTCCTGAATAATCATGTTTATATATTGACATAAGCACATCATCATATCAATATGTATGTTTATGTTTTTTTTGTTTTTTTTCCCCCCTTTCTGTTCAAGCTCACTTAATGCCATGATCATCTATCCATATATGTATACATTTTTCTCATTTTTTCCTTTAAGGTTCAGTTAATGTCATGACCACCAATCCCTTATGGGTTGTGAATACAAGGTTGAAGATGCAGGGTGCGAAAGTGATTACCAGCCAACACACAGCTACGAGAAGATACAAGGGCATGTTAGGTGAGTGACATGCCTATATCATCCCTTATAGTGAATGTGAGAATCAAAATAATCAAAATAGGAAAAATCCAAGACAAATTATGAGTGTTTTTCTCACACATCATGCTGTGACAAGATTGTTTTCATTGGATATTTTATTCCACAGATGGTCTTTTACGAGTAGGACGTGAAGAAGGTGTGTCTGGCCTTTGGTCTGGGGCTTGTTCGTCCCTCATCCTCACGATCAACCCAGCAATTCAGTTCATGGCATACGAAGCCATGAAGAGGCAAATGCAGACCATGTACAAGTCGCAGGAGCTCAATTCACTGGTGGTCTTTGGTGTGGGGGCTGCGGCCAAGGCATTAGCAACAGTCCTTACCTACCCCATACAGCTGGTCCAGGCTAAACAAAGGGTATGAGGGAGATCATAGATTTTTTAAATATATGTTGATTTAAAACTTTTTCAGGAATATATTTTAAAATATTTTTGGGTTTTTAAGAATTAGAAATTATTTAGAATTGTAAAATCACTTTTGGATTTAGAGAACCAAGGCCCAAAAATTTGCTTTTGAAATTATTCTTCACTATAGTTTTAAGAAAAGTGAAGTTCTTAGAAATATATAATTGAAGGTGTTGAAATAGAGGAATTCCAACAAGGATTATTGGACTAATAGCAAGTCTGTATACTGGTACTGAAAGTGCTGTAAAGTGTAGTGGGGGCTTGTTGAGCTTCTTTCCTGTTAGTTCAGGAGTGAAGCAAGACTGTGTCCTTGCACCAACACTTTTCAATACTTGCATGGACTGGATACTGGGCAGAGCAACTGTCCAAAGCCATTGTGGAGCAACACTGGGCAATATTAAGGTTTCAGACCTTGACTTTGCCAGTGATGTTGCTATTCTATCTGAGTCTTTGGAAACCTTAGTGGTGGCTCTGGATGCATTTAGCAATGAGGCGAAGCCCTTGGGTCTAGAGGTCTCCTGGACCAAGACCAAGATCCAGAACTTTAGGGACTTGCTAGGAGAACCTTTTTGGTCAGTACGTGCTTTCAGCAAGGACATTGAAGTCACAGAGAGCTTTACATACCTAGGTAGTGTACTTCATAACTGAGGGCTGTCAGACCAAGAAGTCTGCAGACGGATTGACCTGGCAGCAAGAGACAACCCTGGGTGGGGGAGGCCTGTGGGATGAACTAGGAGGCTGTGGCTTGGGTAGATCGATCAAACCTGTCATGAGGAGCTCGAGATGGGCCGAGTCCCTGCCTGGTGGCTTGCCATGAGGGACCCCAAAAGGTGGAAATAAAGGGTGGATATATAGTTTATATATAGATAGTCTTTAGAAGCATGTTTTTGAGATTCTTAAAAAATATATTTTAATTTTAGAGAAATGTACTTTTCATATATTGTGCCTGTAGGCTGCATATAAAGGAAAATATAAAAGATTCACATAATTTGCAGAATACTAAGGTTTTATGAACAAGGTACTTTTAGGAGCATGCATTTTATTTTTGAAATTTTTAATATGACCTTTATGTTTTTTTGTTTTTTTTTTATGAAATATTTTGTAAGAAAAAGAACAGCAGTATAGATTAGAAGTCTAATAGGGAGCTCATAGAATTGTACTTTTATGGGATTTTTATGGTTTTGAGGTTAATGAAGTATATTATGGTTTTAATATACTTTAATATAATGAGATGTGTTTTGAGATTGCTGATATTGTAAATTTGTTTTATGATTGGCAATGTATACAATGGTTTTAGAGAATTAAATTTTTCAGAAGCTTCTTCTTGTCTTAGACACAGGATTTTCAGAAGTGTATTATTTAGATAGGTAATTTGAAACAAAACTTGATGAAGCAAAAAGGAAGTGTTTGTGTGTGTTTTGTGTCAGCATCCATCAGTATATGTCATTGTTACATTCTTCATAAGTATCAGAGTACGAGTCCTTAAAAGTAGTATTGGCTTGGGGGTATTTTTGAATATATTTGATTTGAGTTACTGAATATCTGACAAAATATTTATTTCCAACAGCACGGGCACAACTATGAAGGATTGCCACAGAAGGCTGGACTGATTCCACTCTTGCTATACATTATGAGGTGAGGCTACGGTTTAAGAGATCGATATGAATATGTGTGTGTAGGTGTGGGTGTGGGCTTGCATATATGCTTGATTGTGAAAAAATCACCCATATATTGCTAATTTACAATGTTTGAATCCACTGAAAAATAAACAATTTCCTCCTTCAATTTCTCCGCAGGGTCCATGGTTTCAAGGGATTGTTCAAAGGGCTGGAGGCAAAGATCCTGCAGACGGTGCTCACTGCTGCTCTCATGTTTGTTTGCTATGAGAAAATTGCCTCAATTGTCTTCGCCATTTTGATGGGAAATAGGAAGATGGCTGTGAAGAAATAGATAGAAATCCTGGTTGTGTTTCAGCTTTAATGAAGCTTATCAGTTAGCATAGAAAGGAAGAGTAATTTTTTTCTCTCTCTCATTGGAAAGTATGGATTGGATGGGAATATTGAGATACAAGTATATATGTGTATATAGGTGTATTCGCACTGTGTATTGCCTTTTATGATATTTTGCTTCTAGAAGTGTGTAAGACATTTTTTTCAGTATGATATTTAAAGAGTGTTTTAGAAAATCTTTGCGAAGATTACTTGATGTATATAATCAAGATTGCCATACTTTCATGCTATTTCAAAGGACTGCAATTTGTGCTAATTTGCACCTTTTTAATTGCATTTTTGTAATTATAATTGAAAGTCAAGATTTTTTATTTTTATTTTGTAATTATTCAAAGAATTATATATATTTTTATTCCCTGAAATGGGCCCAAAGGACAGTTGCATTTTAAGTGTTCTGAAATGTCATATTTACATTTATATGTATTGTGAGTGAGTGAGTGAGTGTGAGTGTGTGTGTGTATGGGTGTGGGTGTGCGTGTGTGCATGCGTGTGTGTGGGTGTCTTTTCTTTGGATCAGATGTTTCATATTCACTAGTATATCACTACGTAAGGATCTCTACACCAGTGTTTAATACATAATTTCCAGATTCCAAGTAGTCACAAAAAGTATATATCTTTATACTTAAAAAAATATGCAGTCTGTAGATTTGCCTGATTTAACTTAATTCAATTACTAGGTTACTTTTGCAGGGTATCATTTTTTTTTTTCTTCTTCTTCTTCTTCTTCTTTTCTTCTTCTTTCTTTTTATTTAAAGATACAAAATTATTTTTAAATTCCCTGAAAGTAATTTTGTCCTGCCAGATACTCAGGGAAAATGTCTTTTAATATTGATTAAATAGTAAAATTATATAAGCAACACAGCAAATATAAACTGGTTCACAAGTAATGAGTGAAAATACCAGTGTGTTAACAATATGGGTTTAGTGATAACAATAGGTGATCTCTTACAAATTCATTTTTTGAAGACAGAAAATCTAGCTTTGAAATATTAAGTTAATTTTGGTAAATACACACCTGTGACTGCATTGTACTGAAGGGGACCGCCAACATAATCTTTGGGGGAAATGTAATTTTAGGTGAATCCGATTTTTTTATTTTATTTTTTCATTTTTGGCATCCTTTGTGTATTCTTTAAAGTTGTTACTATAACCCCCAAAATCTGAAGAATATTATCTAATATTGATACTTCCCTATTGAGTTATTCAGAAAAAAAACTTAGAATATAGTGCATTGCTTCTGAAATAGTTGTCTGAAGTTACGCTTCAGGTATCTTCCACATCCCACTTTGTTTTCTGTTGTCGTTACAGGCTGGAAGAAAATGGGCCTATGTGGGAGCACACTTATGATCTTTTTATCATTGAATATCTTAAAGGTTTATTTTCATTACCTTTCATTAGGAAGCAGTACAGGTTACTGGGAAGAAAATGTTTACATAGTTCTATAAACAAAAAAAAAACAAAAACAAACAAAAAGTGTGCTGGTTCCCATAGGCAACACACACAGCTTTTAGATGCTTCAATAGCTTATTGATTTTCATACTTTTTAATAAGAACCTTTTTCCTTAAGAGTTTGTAAAAATTTTCATTTGCCTCACTTGTGCAAATGATGTATTTACTTCTTCATATGGATAGCAGAATGACAATTGTGAAGAGGAAATTATTTTTTGGTTTGACTGGGATATAGACATGATTAAAACTTTATTATAACAATGTTTACCATGTGTAAGGTGTTATTCATTTTTATATTATCCTAATTATTAGATATCGAAATGGCTTGCAGGAAAATTATGACTTTGCTGTACAGAATTGAGCTTTTTGCAAAGGCACTACATAAACGTTACTAAATTTTAACACAAGAATAAATTAAATTTTGTAAGGTTGAGATGAAAATGATTTTTAATTTTTATGCCTTATTTATTCTTATTCATGTGAAATAACTGAAACCATGTTAGTAACATTCATTTGATTACTTGTTCATCATTTTAGGGAATATACTAGATTTGATTTATAGAATTTACTTTGAGTGCCTATTTAGATATTAAAAATTATTAATAAATAGAATGATAAAAGTGTGCATAAGGAATATGTTTAGTGATACATTTAAGTGTATATCATGGAAGGAACAAATTGTGATGAGATTATAGTGTATGATTTATATATTTATGTATATGTATTTATATGACAGTTATGACATACATAGAACATATGAAACAAAGTTAAATAGTTTTTAGTATTTACTTTTCCTCATGGATTCATTATCACATTTTTGTTTTTAATTGTCTGTGATTTATTTGTGATGTTTGTGGTGGCAGGTGAGAAAAATTGTTGCAATTTGCAGTTTGAATATTATTTCACTGATATTCTATGAAAAGGGTTAAAGATATTTGTAAAATATAAAAAAGCCATCTTCTAAAGATGCTAATGTTTATGGCAAAGGTATCAGAGTAATAGTATTAATAGCAGTAAAAGTTTTTTTCTATATTTTTTCTTTTGGATATATGTATTACGCATTTAGTTGCAATGATTTGTTTTAGGAAAATTATAAAACTACTGTCTGTAAAATCAATTCAGTCTCATACACAAAATTATACATAGATATGATTTTTAAATTAACATTCGTAAATAAAGCAATTTATTTCTATTCATACTGTTTATTGTAACATATGATTCCTCAGATTTTCTTTTAAATGTAAAAATGTATGATAAAAAGTAACATTCATACAGGTTCAGAGATGAATAAATAACCTCTCCAGTCGGGATTTGAACCCTCGCAAGACGGACGCTCTAACCATTGAGACACACGACCCACTAAAAGGAGTGTGCAACTAGGAGCTAACTAGCTTCCATAGACATTCTGCAAAGATCCAATCATACAAGTTTTAAAGGAATTTGTATTCTATTTGTAGGTCATCTAAATTACAAAAGCAACACATGTCAATGGTCCTGTCATTTATTAAAAAAAAAAAGAAAAAAAGAAAAAAGAAAAAAATGTAACTGTGTGAAATAAAAATGCATGTTATATCATTTTAAGTGTATATTTACAATGTATTAATTTTATTAACTTTTGCTGAAACAAACAGACACGTACACACACACACACGTACACACACACACACACACACACAGACGTACACACACACACACACACACACACACAGACGTACACACACACACACACACACACACACAGACGTACACACACACACACACAGAGAGGTACACACACGTACACACACACACACACACACACACACACACACACACACACACACACACACACACACACACACACACACACACACACACACACACACACACACACACATACATACATACATACATATGCATACTTACATATACGCACCCACCTACCTACTTATACATACTTACATTCAGTATTAAAATAATGATAATTCTGCTGTAACTTATTATCTTTTGCTAATTTATTGTTGGTATTTCAAGTTCAGTTTTCATTGTTAACCCCGAGCCGCCGGACATGGTATGTACGTACATGCCATTGCCCATTGTGTGTGTTGAATTTAGTAATTGTTTTTAAATATAGATGGCTCCACAAGTACTGTCACCAATGAGCCAATTATGCAAACTACTTACCTAACCTGTTTATCCTTTTCCTTGATTTTCAATATTTTCTAATATCTAATATTGCTGTTAGTAATAATATAGTAATTGTAATGTTTATAACAAAAATAACAATGTCAATATTGATAGCATTATTTAAAAAAGCGTTTCCCCCCTTTTTCAAGGAAAAGTTAGGTCGCAAGATCTACTAATTGACTCCTTTGTGGCTAAGCATTGGCAGAGCCATCTATGTGTAGAAACATTTAACCAAGCATTGCCAAAGGGAATGCACCATTTTCCCTTCGACATTGGGTTAATTGATTTGTGGGTTTGATATCAGCATATAGAATATTTGCTTGATAACATGCTAATGTATTTTTTTTCATACTGGTAGATTAATCCATTTAAATATTTATCTTTATCTATGTCTTTTTTAGCCAAGTTATTTGAGTGACTTTAGTCATATTTGTGTACTCATAAAGAGGTTCATATTTTAATAGCACACTATTCATACCTGATATTTAGGCAGTCATTATTATTTTGTTGGTTTGATAATAATGGTAATCCAATGCATATTTTTGCTATAATTAATAATCTATATAATTAATGATTTGCACAAGATAGATAAAAATTGGGATAATAAATAACATGTTTTGCTAAAAAAAGTTCCATTTTATGAAGTCATTACAATTTTTTTCTTTCTTTTGAAGTTTCATACTTGAAACTTGTAGATCTCTCTATGTATAGAAAATGACCTTGTAGGGAATGAGAAAATTCTTTCTTCCTTTCATTCTCTCTAATTCTTATGCCTTTCTCCATTTCTTCCTTCCCTCTCTTATTCCGCCTCTACCTCCCTTTTGTTCTCCCTCCTCCTCCTCCTCTTTATTTTTTAAAGAAAAAATCTCAAACCTTTTATCAGTTCCTGATTATTTGATGTCATTTTACACGAATATCAGTATTATATCCACGGCAATAAAAACATATGCATGTATTTTGTGATTTATTAACTCTTTCAAGTTTTTACGAACACTATATTCCCTATTGGTTCAATCTTAAGGCCTAAGCTAGCAAGATGTTTGGTGAAACATTATCGAGCATCAAACACAATTAGACGATTTGTCCGTCGCTTGTAGAGGATGCGGTAGCCACAGCTCCTGCATCTTACTGGGTCACGAGGTCTCATCTCATTCTCAGCATGGCATTCTGAAGGCAATAATAATAATATTAGAAAGCATAATAATAGCCAGCAAAATTAAAGAATACACATAATAATAATAATAATAATAAAAAAGGGAACACCAACCTCCACACACATACACCATGGCCAATGCCTTGGGGGCTTCGGGCTTCTCTGGCTTTTCCATGGCAGGTAATCAAGGGTTTCCTGAAAGAAGAAAGGAATGTTACTGTGATTTAGAAGAAACAATGAATAAAATAATAATAATAATAAGATAAAATAATAATAAAAAGATAAAACAACAATAATAATCAAAAGATAAAATAATAACGATAAAAAATAAAATAATAATAATAATAATAATAATGATAACAAATAACAACACACCATATCACATGCTACTACTTAACCTACTAATATTATAAGGGCTGCATACATGCACTGTCAACATTCTTTATTGTTATACTATTATTTTAATCTTTAACATCATTATCATAACAATCACTACCATTATGATAATACTATTAATAATGATAATAATGATGATTGAAGCATGATGATGATGATGACAAAAAAAAATAAATAAATAAATAGATAAATAAAAAATAAAATAAAATAAAATAAATAAATAAAAATAAAATAAAGAAAACATCGTCTACAATAAAAACAACAATAAGTGTAATAATAATAATTTTATTTAGATATATATATAAATCCATACCAACACTAGCAATAACCTTATCTATAAAAATAATCTTAATAATAATTACAATAATTACAATAACAACAGGCTGGTTGATTATGCTTTTCCACCAAATCCATTCCATATATAAAGTGCATGGTAGATCTTGAAGGCAAGTGTCTTAAGGTGCGGTTCAACCGCCAAAAGCAAATAAACAAAATCCTCAATCTGAAACATGATAAAACAAGTTGATGGCCCATAAAACTTGCACAAATCTTAAATCAGACCCGAACATGTAAAGCATTTTGTGGTGCAGTGCAGTGGAAAAAGTGAGAGAGAGAATTGCTGTTGAACATAAAGCATCCACATTTCAGTATCTTTTTTCTGAGGCCTCACAAGATTCACCAACTCACAAAAAAAAAAAAAAAAAAAATCCCTGTTCATCCTGTGAACTTTGTAGAAACTGCGGCTGTCCTACAATTCCAACTCCTTCACAAGCTTATTGAAACACTTGCGACTTTCTATATTTCCATAGTGTCACCCATATATAACATGAAACACAAAACTATGGTGAAATCATGAAACACATCCTTATGCTTCATGTTGTTCAAATGAGAAGTACTATGCACAGTAATACTCAAGTGAGAGGCATGTGTGGTCTGGTGCGGTGCTTTTTGCAGTTGAAACACTAAGCCTGGTTGGCCACTTGAACACAAATCAGGCCTCAGTTTTACGGACAAGCTCTGGCTCCAAAGAGGTTAGAAGGTCTGTGAGGTATGATATGAAAACACTGGATTTACAGCATGCAGTTTACATATATATTAATAATAAATATATCATTCACCCATCAATTTAATTTAATGATGACAGCTTTTACCCATCCCGTATCATGCCACACACCAGGCACCTTATACAGTCAAGAGGAGCTATGTAGCCTTTGGTTGTTCAAACCACAATATGATGGGAAAGAAAGGTCTAACCTTTCACACATTACCAGATTGCGAGAAGAAAAATGGAAGCGAAGGCTTCAGGTCATGGAACACTTGGGCGCCTGGTGGAAAATATATTTACATTAGAAAAAGAAGACATGTAATAAATTAATATATATATTAATTAAACTCTTACCTTCCATAAAATGTTCTGAGCAGATGTAAATATATTTTCCAATAGGTGCCCAAGCACACCCATCAGTATTTACACTGTCAATCTAACGCTTCCATTTTTCAAGTCTCTCGATCTGGGAATATGTGAAAGGTTAGACCTTTTTTTCCCACTCATATTATGGTTTGAACAACCAATGGCAACACAATTCAGCACTTCCATGCCAAAGAAGCATGCACAGTAATTTTCTGAATGGACAAGGGTTTGCTTTCACCAAGTGCTTGTTGCTAGGTGTGGTGGTATAAACTGAAGACACCGTCGCGTGTGGGCAGAGGGAAATGGACACCGCATCTTATAGAGCGGAAGAAATAATGTGGGACAGAACATAGTTTGTGTGTTAATACGCGTTTTAAAGGCTTTTATTAATGTCTTATACTTCATTTATGTATTTTAAGTTTTATCTATACCCTTATTTAGAATCGTATGCATCGAGTGTTTTACACTTTCTTGTAGCAGCCACAGGTCGACAGCTCAGGGCACACTCATTTTGAGGTAGAACGCCAGTGGGTATTGTTGCTTTTCCAGTGTTGTATTGTTTCTGGGTTATTTCTAAGATTTATACTGTAGCAACGAGGAATAATTAGACTTTAGTAACCATTCCAGTTTAATATCTGGCCTCATCAAGAGCTCCAAATGACAAAAAAAAGTGATTAAAATCGAAGCAATCCAGATGGTACAAAGAAGCAACGAAAGTTTTGCGTTTCCAGATACAAAGGTATTTTGTTTGTTATTTTATGGTGTGAATGCAGCTCTATCCTGCCATACATACCAAGGTGAAGAGAATGTGTCTTGGGGGGTGCTGGGGGGCATAGCCCCGCATCAACCGTCCCCTTGCAGGCATGGCTAGTCATGGCAACTTAAATTGATATATAAGGCTGGTTTATTGGTCAATACATGTGTGAATTCCCTTAGAGTTTTGCAGAAAGGTGGGTTGGGTTCCCATAGGTTTTGAATTCTGGCGCATCAGCCCACAAGTTAAGTTAAATTAAGCAAGTTTATTATTAAGGTAACTGCTCAGGCGTGGGCAATCGTGATTACATATATTCACATACATTCGACAGAGTACAGTATTTTGTGATTACAGTAATTATACATGGTAAAATGGGATTATATCATACAGCATGCAAACGTATATTACCTTAGTTGATCTTCCTTTGCCTTTGTGTTTACATAAAAGTGTTCTGTGGTGTGTTCTATGATTATGATAGTTTTACATAGTAAAATTAGGATATAGCATGAGTATATCTTCCAATGTATCAGATGCTATAAAATAATCACATAGTTCTTTAACCTCATGTTAGTTGGTCTGAAAGGCTGTATCACATGACACTCTGGGATATAATGTTCAAGTGTTCGCTTATTTTCCTCGTTACACAGTCTACATCTAGATTCATTTCACTTCTTGCACCTTGCAGTTGCCAGTACATTCTATAACCTAAACGTATTCTGGCAATAACCACGTCACATTGTCTGGTTTTACTTCGGTGCCACCCATAGGATGGCTTATAATCTCTATACTGATCATAGTGCCTTATACTACAGCTTTCAGGCCTTTGTGAACTCGTCAGATCAATCAGTTCTTCATTATGAGAACTTTTTAATATGTGCGCAACCCTAGCAAGAGGCATCCCAAGATCTATATTTACAATATCTTTGCTAAGAGCCCCTTTCACTAATTTGTCTACATGGTCGTGCTTGCATATACCAACATGAGATGGTATCCATACAAACTGAATGTTAAAACTGCACTCTCTTGCATAAGTTACGTTGCGATTAATGCAGTTCACAATTCCCACATCACCATCCGTTTTGAAGGAACTTAGTGTCCGAAGAGCGCTTTGGGAATCACAAAAAACTACTCCAGAGCCCCGAGACATTAAGTATTCTGTTGCAAGGAGTATACCTGCCAACTCCGTTTGAGTAGTGCTGGCCCAATTTTGTACTCTCATATGAACTTGATGTTGCAATAAACCATTTTTGTATACAGCACAAGCACAACCAGCTTTGTATCCAGACTGTACGGATCCGTCA
>NC_091591.1:24908436-24910936 GCF_042767895.1 Penaeus vannamei | reverse complement strand
CCTACTCGCTTTAATTCAGTGATATCGACCGACAGCTTCATCACACGAGTAACTGGTGTGTTTGTTCACCGTGCCCCGCCCCTCGCGTCACAAACCGAGCCGAGGAGACACGCCCATCACCCTTGCCACCCCGATTTTCACGCGGGTTCGAACCAGTGTGAGTCGCCCGCCATCTCGAACCCACGATTGAATCTAAAATAGAGCTGTTTTCGGGAGTATAGGCCATAGTAGAGAGAGGAGACCAGCTGTTGTCTAGTGCAGTTGGTTTCTACTCTCCGTTCTGCTGTTTATTCTCTTCTCTCAGTTCCTCGTGCGGATGGGAGATGGGAAAAGAGGCGTGGATCGCGTTGGTCGTTTCCGCGGCGTGTCTGCGTTCGGGTCGCTGCTTCGAGGAAGGCCGCTGGGGCGACTTCGTGCTGGACTACGCGGGCCACCAGGGCGTCAGATCCGTCCTGGCTCTGCGAGTGGAAGGACGTCAGTCTTTTGCTTAATTTTTCATGTCGTTTATATCTTCGTTGTTTTTATTTATTTCGATCTCGTTTCGTTTTTTTTTCTTCGTTGATATTATATATTTTGATTTTCGTTCCATCCCTCTTTCTTTAACTTTTTCCCTTTTAATCGTTCTTAGTTTCATTATTTTCCTTCTGTTTATTATTCGTTTACTTGTTTTCTTTTTGTTTTATCATTTTTCTTGTATGTATTGTTCGATTATTTATTTCCCTCTTTTTCTGCTTTAGTTCACTTTTTCTCCTTGTTTCTTAACCATCATCATTATATCTCAATTTCTCTTTGATTCTTCTAATATCCGAGTGTCAACAATCTACAATACAATAAAACATCAACATTCAAAAAGAAATGCAAATATAAGATCGAAACTCTGTAAAATAAAAATTATATATAAATCTATCTATCAATCTATCTATATATATATATATTACATCCTTTCTCCAATTTTCTTCGCAGAGGGAGAATGGAATCACTTCTTGGGGAAAATGCTGAGGCGTCTGGCCCTTCAGAATATAGGCGTGAGCGCAGCCACCCTCACCGGCGCTGGGGAACTGGTGGTCAGGACTAACACGCCCATCTCTGTGAATGGCACGGGCGTCGCGAGCAGCCCGCACCACTCGCTGATCCTGGCGCCTCTGCTCTCGTCGGCTCAGGCCTCGGCTCTCAAAGGCGTACGTTGCTGGTCTTCGTGGCTTTAAATGGTGCTCTTGTCTATAACTCTCTCTCTGTCTCTCTCCCTACCCCTTTCTCTCTCTCTCTCTCTCCCTCCCCCTTTCTCTCTCTCTCTTCCCCCCTTCCCCTTCTCTCTCTCTCTCTCTTCCCCCCTCCCCTTCTCTCCCTTTATTTTTACCATTATTCCAGGTATTACATGAGAGTGCATTTACAAAAGTTTGGCAAAGCTTTAACATTTTACACATAAAACTATCTGTTGTAGTCACTTTAGAAGTGAATATTAAAACACAAGACTAAGAGGGAAAATAAATAAAAAACTAATGTGAGGATGTCGGGAGCGGGCAAAGAGGCAGGCCCCTCCGTCGTGAGATGAGGACCGCCTGCGTCTCCTCTGGGGCCAGCGTCACCTGCCACCTCTGAAGTGTCTGGTTGATGCGCTCTGTCGCTCGCTCATGGTCGTCTCCCTTACACGCAAATGCCACCGAACAGTCGTCTTCACACGCGGACGCTTCCAGTATGAGTTGCAGGATGTCATTGAAGGAGACGCTCCAAAGTAGGGGTCCGAGGACGCTCCCTTGGGACACAGAGGTACTCATGGGGCACTCGGTGGAGGGGTGACTTCACCACCACCAAAAGGGATCTTCCATGAAGATAAGTTTGAAGAAGGTCCAGGTTCCCACAGATACCGAAGCTCATTAGGTTGCTGTGATACCGCGGTGTCACACCCTGTCGAAAGCACCAGCGATGTCTAGTGCGATTACATGTCTTGGCCGTCATCTAAGGCCTGACTCCATGACGATGTCTAGACTGCGTCCACACCAGTGACAAAACACAGTGGAAACATAAAACTGAGAAGTTGGGTAACAAATTATTAAATCGTTGAGGAACATCGTAGTAGACATGTTAGTACGAATTTGTTGGGCGACATGGTGTGGACGAGGTGGTGTCGTCAGAGACCTCCCACCAACCAACAGACCAACATGCTGTGGACAGTTTCACCAAGTCGACTCTTACTGCCGACGTGTCTCTCAACATTGTAACAGACATGTCCCCATACATATCAGGAGATTTGTATCCGAATGTCTCCTATTATGTCACCCACAATGTTTCCAATTTGTCTCCAAGCGACATGTCACTAGTGTGGACGCACCCTTGTACCTACAAATATCATGCTAACAACAGATAGCAGAGCC
The DNA here is from genome assembly GCF_042767895.1 of Penaeus vannamei. NCBI lineage: Eukaryota > Metazoa > Arthropoda > Malacostraca > Decapoda > Penaeidae > Penaeus > Penaeus vannamei. Next base: position 24,908,564 of record NC_091591.1, on the reverse strand, counting down.
ATCGGCCTATAATTGTTAGGATCCGTCGTTGCAGATTTTTTGTGGATCGCCGTTACACGAGCTGATTTTTAGTGAAAGGCCACTGCTTCCTTTGTAAGCAGGTGCTAAAAAGCCGACACAGGGGCTCT
>NC_091591.1:24890936-24893436 GCF_042767895.1 Penaeus vannamei | reverse complement strand
GAATTAGTAAATGAGGAGAATCAGTGAGTAAATGAGGAGAATTAGTGAGTAAATGAGGAGAATTAGTGAGTAAATGAGGAGAATTAGTGAGTAAATGAGAATTAGTGAGTAAATGAGGAGAATTAGGGAGTATATGAGGAGAATTAGTGAGTAAATGAGGAGAATTAGTGAGTAAATAAGGAGAATTAGTAAGTGAGGAAAATTAGTGAGTAAATGAGGAGAATTAGTGAGTAAATGAGGAGAATTAGGGAGTAAATGAGGAGAATTAGGGAGTAAATGAGGAGAATTAGTGAGTAAATGAGGAGAATTAGTGAGTAAATGAGGAGAATTAGTGAGTAAATGAGGAGAATTAGTGAGTAAATGAGGAGAATTAGTGAGTAAATGAGGAGAATTAGTGAGTAAATGAGGAGAATTAGTGAGTAAATGAGGAGAATTAGTGAGTAAATGAGAATTAGTGAGTAAATGAGAATTAGTGAGTAAATGAGAATTAGTGAGTAAATGAGAATTAGTGAGTAAATGAAGAGAATTAGTGAGTAAATGAGGAGAATTAGTGAGTAAATGAAGAGAATTAGTGAGTAAATGAGGAGAATCAGTGGATAAATGAGGAGAATTAGTGATTACATAAGGAGAATTAGTTAGTAAATGAATTGAATCAGTGAGTAAATGAGAATTAGTGAGTAACTGAGGAGAATTAGTGAGTAAATGAGGAGAATCAGTGAGTAAATGAGGAGAATTAGTGAGTAAATGAGGAGAATTAGTGAGTAAATGAGGAGAATTAGGGAGTAAATGAGGAGAATTAGTGAGTAAATGAGGAGAATTAGGGAGTAAATGAGGAGAATTAGTGAGTAAATGAGGAGAATTAGTGAGTAAATGAGGAGAATTAGTGAGTAAATGAGGAGAATTAGTGAGTAAATGCGGAGAATTAGTGAGTAAATGAGGAGAATTAGTGAGTAAATGCGGAGAATTAGTGAGTAAATGAGGAGAATTAGTGAGTAAATGAGGAGAATTAATGAGTAAATGAAGAGAATTAGGGAGTAAAGGGGCAAAGCGGCGAACGGATACGAGATAGAAGAATGGGTTGTAGGAAAGAGAGAGAGAGAGAGAGAGAGAGAGAGAGAGAGAGAGAGAGAGAGAGAGAGAGAGAGAGAGAGAGAGAGAGAGAGAGAGAGAGAGAGAGAGAGAGAGAGAGAGAGAGAGAGAGAGAGAGAGAGAGAGAGAGAGAGAGAGAGAGAGAGAGAGAGAGAGAGAGAGAGAGGGAGAGAGAGAGAGAGAGAGAGAGAGAGAGAGAGAGAGAGAGAAAGTTGAGTAATGAATAGGAAAATAAAAAAGGAAGCATTCGTGGCTGCTGAGTATATATCTTCATTTATATATTTTTCATCATTTTTGGATTTTACTGATATTGTCTTTAAGTTATTTTGATTGCAAGTGCAGTGATAAAGTAAATGATGATGATGCACTTTCTTAGTAATAATGATAACTGAAGGAGCATATAATGATGATGGTTATATTTGTTATATATCTGTTCTATCCATCTATCTATATGTTTTATCCATCTATCTTTGTTTATCTTTTTATTTATCTGTTCTGTCAACCTATATGTTCTATTTATCTATCTACCTGCTCTAGTTCTTTTTTATCTATCTACCTGTTCTAGTTCTTTTTATCTATCTACCTGTTCTATCTATTTCTTTTTATCTCTCAGTTCTATCTATTTCTTTTCATTTATCTACCTACCTGTTCTATTTGTCTTTTTATCTATCTACCTATCTGTTATATTTGTATTGTTTATATTTTTATCTGTTCTATCTATTCATCTATTTATCTATCTACCTTTTTATCTGTTCTATCTATCCATCGATCTGTTTATCTTTTTATCTGTTCTATCCATCGATCTGTTTATCTTTTTATCTGTTCTATCTATCCATCTATTTCTTTTTATCTATCTTTTTATTCTATTCTATCTATCCATCTGTCTGTTCTATTTATCTTTTTATCTGTTCTATCTATCCATCGATCTGTTTATCTTTTAATCTGTTCTATTTCTTTTTATCTATCTTTTTATTCTATTCTATCTATCCATCTATCTTATCTGTTCTATTTATCCTTTTATCTGTTCTATCCACCTATCGCCGTTCTCTTCATCGCGGCAGCTTCGTGATGGCGACGCGCCGGCAGGAGGGAATCCCGTTCTCGTGGACCAAGGTGGTGCGGGGCGTGTCCGTGGGCGCGTGCCTGGCGACCCTGGGGGCCCTGGTGGGCGTGGCCTTCGTGGTGGCCCTGATCTCGCTGGTGGCGCCGTCGGAGACCGAGGGCGTGGGCGTGGCCGAGGCGCTCACCCTCACCCTGGGGGCCATGGCGGGCCAAGGTGGGGGAAGAGGCTGCTTCGCTGTTTGATCGTCTGTGGTTAACTTCGTTCGTTATTTGTTTTTCATGTTTACTTATTAATTTATACATGCACACACACACACACACACACACACACACACACACACACACATAT
>NC_091591.1:24843436-24855936 GCF_042767895.1 Penaeus vannamei | reverse complement strand
ATATAGGTAAACTTCATATTTGTAGAGCAAATTCGGAAATGGTTTCGAACATGCGATGTCCTAGCTCATCCCGAAGGGTACCGATTGCTGTAAAAAATGTTTCCGGGTTTATAATATTCCTCATTTCTTCCGGAATTGGATTATGGTCTACTGCTCTCCATTCATTATCCAGATGTTGTGGATTAGTAGAGATCCTCGGAAAAGCAGTGACAAGGTCTCTCAGAGATGGCATTGACACTAGATCCTTCATCCAGAAAGTTTTGGGGGACAAAGATCTGGTACATTTTAATTTGCTTGTTTGCAAGAGGGAACCTTTTTTTCATTTCTTATTAAGCAATGATGATAAATTGTTTGCAGGTGCTGAAGACATTCTCTAGCAAATCTTGGTTGTGTCTGTATTCCTCTGATTGTACGAGGCAGTGCATTTCTGATCCAAGATACATCTGGTAAAATGGAAGATGATTTGAATCGTTCTCAATATCAATGGATGTTCTATCGTCTGCCTTATTCATTTCATTTCTCTTTATAAAGCATCACAACAAATCTGTGTAGAGTTCATGGCACTTTTCGTGTAGGACTTGGATGGTTGGTCCTTGCTGTTGGAAGAGTAGGTTGAGCTGGTTGAATTTAGGCAAAATTTTATTAAGAAAAGTATAATAGAGTTTTGTAGATGGTTCGTTCATTGTGTCCAATATGCTTATTGTTGCGTGGAGTCTTTCCTCTGCACTGATATTAAAGAAAAGCAGTTTGGGAGGCTCCCACTGTTCCAGCAACCTTTTTACAGACGAATGGTATGATAACCACCTTGTCTGGTACACATGTAGTAATTTGTGAGGCTTTACATCACAAAAATCTTGAAATTCTTTGAATATATGAATTATTTTGGCGCTATGGGAGAAATGGTTGTGTATATTCCTCACAAGATCTTCACATTTGCGAGGAAGGCATTTGGCGGCTTGGGAGGAGCACAAGTGTACAGAATGACAAATACATTTGATAATTCCACTACATTTGATATTAGTACTTACAGTTGGTGTCGATCTCTAGAACTCAAAGAGGAGCATGTTTCCATAGCTAAGTCTCACTAGCTTCTTGAAAATACAAACGTGGTGTGAAAATAGGCACATATTTTTCATCAGATTATTTGTAGAATAATTGATTCAAACCATAGGAAATCATTATTTATTGTGCAAATATCAACAAAGCCATTTACTATGAAAAAACGTAAAATACATTTCTGCGAACATTTTGCACGCATGTCTGCGTGCTGCGGTCCGCAAATCTGCGGATGTTACTTCCCGCGCTTCAAAGGTTCGCATAGCAGACGAAAATTGTATGCATCAGTAACACTGTCGTCAATAGGGATTTCGTTGCTTTCTTCCTGATGGTCGCTGCCCCCATCTGCGTATATATGTTCCAGTATTCTACAATAGACCCCATCTACTCCTTTACTCGAATTGTTTTCTAATACTGCTGCCCTTTCGTAATCGACAAACGCCATACACAGAGTTTTTACATTTTACTTAATTTTCTCCCTTATTTGGGTTAGCGTGTGCACATGGACTGTCCCTAATCCACTGCAAAAGCCTGTCTGTCTCCTCGACTGACCAGAACCTCGGAGATGCGGGCCTGCGATGGCGTGAGGGATCGATCTCGACGTGACTGATTGGAGGCTTTGGGCAGAAGTTCGTTCGCCTGTTATGTCCCTTCTTTTGTGCATTTCCCAAGATTTCGGAGTTTTACTGCTGACACGATCCATATATATTTCACTGCGTTTTACTCGTGGATATTCCTCTCCTTTCGTGCCTTTTAGCATTCTTTTTATTTCGTCCGATGTGATGATTAGGACGTATCTAGTCGCGCACGCGCACACGCACACGCACACGCACACGCACACGCGCGCGCACACACACACTCACTCCACTCACTCACTCACTCACTCACTCACTCACTCACTCACTCACTCACTCACTCACTCACTCACTCACTCACTCACTCACTCACTCACTCACTCACTCACTCACTCACTCACTCACTCACTCACTCACTCACTCACTCACTCACTCACTCACTCACTCACTCACTCACTCACTCACTCACTCACTCACTCACTCACTCACTCACTCACTCACTCACTCACTCACTCACTTTCTTACTGCCTACTCCAATTCTGAATTTTGCTTTTTGTTGCTACTGCATGGTACCACAATATACGTCATTTCAGGTCATACCAGTGTCCACTGTATCCATCATCTTAACTAACCTCTGATGGAATGTTCTTATAACAGCTGAGAGATATCTATTGCCTTTACCCCTCCCCATTCTCTCTGAATCGCCAAACCCAAAATATGTGTCCAATTTCTTATCTCCTCTTGCTCTCCACATGACTTTCCTTCTTTCTTAAAACTCAGGTACTCTGTCTTTGCAATGCTAACCATCAATGCTAACCTGCCTCTTCGAAGCATGTCTCAATTTTTGACTCATTTTGGTCCTTATTGTCACCTGCCCATAAGCACCATTGACCTGGGTAGCTCCCTTTTAACTTCTGCGGTCACAGGGGCAGACCTGTTTTGTTTCCCAAGAGACAAAGATTGTTCATCTGGTGCCTAAAATGAATATTCAGTTGAGAATCCCATGCTAGCTTAAAATTAGCACAATTGTGAATGAAAGAGTTCTAATATATGTAAATTATAGGTAACATGGAATCAAATTAACCATATCAGACAGAATAGGGCTGGCTGTGCATTTTTTTGTGTGTGCATATATTCATGTAAATATATAATTATCAGTCTGTCTATCTATGTAAATGTAAAATGTATAAATATAATCTATATACTATTGCATATGTAATTATCTTGCATTTTGTACCAAAGATAAAGATGATATTATTTTGCTTGTACTTTCTTTGTCAAGGAAATAGTTATTTGTTACTTTTTAGACAAATTATGTGCAATAGCTGTAATTTCATTCTTATTTAGTAAGTGAGATAGAATAAAGCAAATATGCTATATTTTTCTTTCTTGTAAAGGATAGAAATTGACAAGATGAATTGGGGAAATGATACATGGTTTTTTTCACCTGTAATATTTATTATACCTTTTGTTGAGATAAAATATCTCACATTAATATATATATCTATATACAGACATCTATAGAGGCAACACTATAATGTAAAGACAGTCTGGACAAACATGGTATACATCAAAAAGTTATGTACTATTTACACACACATATTGGATACTCTCCATTTCAAATCACAGATTTACTCCCAATAGTTGGAGCATTTTCATCACAAAATTCTGCTGGTTAAAAAAAGCCCATTGTTCCTGTGGAACGGAGCTTGTTTAATTGTTAGCTATAAATAAAATAACCACAGAAAGTGTGATGAAAATGGAGAACTCAAACTAGATACGAAGGAAGCTATGGCAGCTGATACATATTTATAAAATAAGAACAGAAGTAAATGAAACATGCTAATCGGTACGGCATGAATGTACAAAATGATGAAAAATAAACCAGGCACATCAACTTGAAGAATCTCACTGCAATTATCGAATCCACGATTGATTACCTTTTGGTCAAAATTGTTCTTCAAATCAAAATCCATAAAAAAGATAATGAAAACACATTAATCAATTTGGCACATGGAAATGTGATAAACTAATAGCAATGCATTTACAGTCCACAACACAATAACAACTACAATTACATAGTTATAGGTGTCTTGAAGCCAACACTTGAGTGATATATTACTAATAGATAGGAACGTCAGGTCTCAAAAAAGAAGAAAAAAGATAAATAAAATGACCCACAACAGTCCCAGCCTCCCTGGATACCAGATTCTGCAGATAAAATTTTTGCAAGCCAATGCCTCTGCTAGACACAAAAGAACAAGTAAGAGCAATGGAGAGTTAGGCTGTGCTCTTGGTCGCTATTTGGTGTCTAAATGGATTCACTAAACAGCTGCAGTTTGGGGCCTTACAACAGGATCAGAGTACTGTACTTGCATAAACCCTACATATGCTAGATTATCATTAATAATAATAAAAACTATATAATCATATCACATAAATATCTAATACAATCTGCCTTTCAACTTTAATGGAACATCCTATAATTTTTTCTGCAAAACCAACTAACTTGAGCAAATTGCTTTTCATTCGGAAAAAAAATATCTTCACCTTAAATACTGATGGACGGAGCATCTAAACAGCTTACAGCCTCTTCCTCACAGAAAAGATGTTTTACTAAAGCACCTATGTGTTTATTCAGCACCATATTGTGGAATGATAAAAGTCTTGTACTGTTCCTTCACAACTGTGAACAGATCCATCACTGGGTCTGGTTAAGTGACTTAAAATACTCCAGCTAAGAATAATAAGCTTTAAAAGTAAAATTCTGTTAAATAAACTTGAATTACTTGGATAGAAATAATTACATGTTGAACTTCAGTCCAATTTTCTCTACAAGTGTAAAAAAAGAGATGACTATTGTACTGAAAGCAGCAAAACAATCAATCTCCCTAAGTGATATTTCTCCTTCATGAGAGGACAATAAATTCATCATGCACAGCATGTTCAGATCCTCCTTTGAATATATATTGTCATTCCATCAACAATTAATGATGATAAAACCTAGACAACTGACTAAAAAGCCATAAAAATTACACTGAATCATGGCTGTTTGTCTAAATCCTCAACAATTGTTTATTACCTGTAAGTACCAGTGATAAATTCACCAATTACTTTCCAGTTTTCAGGAATAAGAAATCCACTTTAAAAGACTCAGAGTAAAATTTTGAGGATATCTACATGGAGAAATTTAAATTTAAAATGAGAAAGAAAACAAATTCTTCCTTTTCTAAAAGATAAAAGCCTACTTAAACATAACCAGTTTGTGTTGTTTTTCTTTCCTTTGAACAGATCTACTGCAGAACTGAGATGATCTTCTGTGCAAGGGAGGGGGCGGCCTTCAGTTCTGGTGGTGATGGTCAATGTATGTCGGCAAATCGTGAGCTTCCTCGAAGAAGTCAGGCTCATCATCATCGTTGTTTGCTGTGGCTGTGGCCTCAGTTCCGTCAAGCTGGAGACAATGGGCAAGGTTAAAAACATTTATGGGGAGATTATAAAAAAAACTAAACAATCATTACTCCTAATCCTTGTGTTCAGAATAATATATGTAAAAATCAAGAAAGCAACAAAGTAAGAAGGGCTAAGGGCCTCTTATCTTATCAATACATATATATTCTGTCTTTTTTGTAAACTTTAGTCTTCTAATAGGTGTATGATTTATCAACTAACTTTAAAAAACATTTGAGCAATTACATCTGGTTAACATTTTTTACCAAGAAAAATTTTGCAGATCAAATGTAAATAAGAAAATAAAAACAATATATGAAACTTACTGCATTGAGCTCAACTCCACTGAATGCATAGGGAAGAAGGTACAATCTAATGGGAATGAGGCACATGAGCACGAATGGGAAGCAGAGAGCAGCAGGAGACTGCTTTACAATCCATAGGATTACCAACATAAGGAGCTGGATGCCGGTGTAAGCATGCATCTTCCATGTGCGCACCTGAAAAGGTATCAAGATATTTATGATCCACATTCATTTGAAAAAAAAAAGGGAAAAATCAATTAATATATACATTTCAAAAATGAGCAATAAACAATAGAACACCACATCAAAGCGTGGGATGAAGTCTTTATAACAAAAAAGCAAGGCTCTTCTGCAAATACTCACTTTCTTCACATAAGCTACATTAGGATGGTGCTTGACTGGCATGAGGAAAAGAATTGTGCGCTCGAGGAACTGAATACCAGCTGTGGCAGAGATACCCATGTACAGGAAGATACCTAGCAGCACAGACTTTGGTACAAGGTTAAGAGCTGCTGTCAGGAACACTGACAGTCCCACCAAGACTGACACAATGACGGCACTAACTCGCTGCTCTGTAAAGGCAAAGAACAAATTCTTATTTTCTACAATTTACCCTTTAATAAGTCAAACTGATAGTATATTTTAAGTAATATTATATATGCAACTCATGAAATAAAAGTACTTCACTACCCAACTATATGCCAATCATGAAAAAGGAAAAGAAAAAAGGAAAATAGATCTTACCAAGAACGCCCACAATCTTAGGAGACTCTCCAGGGGCATGGGTTGAGCTCATGACGGTGAGAGCAGAGGTGTGGGACACAGTTCTCACGCAGGCCGGGCCCATGAAGGGAGCACCAAAGAGCCCAGACACAAAATTGATGAAACCGGAGAGGATCAGATCCCAATGGAAACCTGTTCCCTTTACCATGTTCTTCTCAGGCTTGCTCAAGATAAGGCTAGAGGTGAAGAAAGAGTAAAAAATATGATCAGGTTTTGTGGAAGATATGCTGACCTTTTATTGTCTATATGGAATGAGCAAACACACATTTTACGTTTGTTTCAAAGGATTGTGGCTTATAAAAGACTGTTTTGCTTATTTTGTATGCTGGTTTTGTAATAAAGATCTAATATCTACTTTTCTATTTGAGTGCATTATTAATAAATCATAACAAGACAAATATATGATCATGGCCTATCCTTTGTCAATATATTTATTGTCTAAATATATTTGCCAGATTGCAAGATACAAAAGAAAGTCTCTATGTCCCCCCTTCCTTTCACACCAGCAACTCCAATCCCCCCTCCCTTCTCTACTCCCCTCCATCATCACCAATTTTCCTTGCAAACTTCCTGCAGACTTACTGGCAGATGTTCTCTTCCAGGAATACGAGGCAGAAGAGGAGGAGGGAAGCAGGAGCAGCAAGGAAGATGACCCAGATGGGCAGTGCCTTGGTGACACCCATGGGGTTGATCATCCATCCTCTGATTTCTGGGTTGGATGGGCTGAGACCTTCGGGCATGGTGAGCTTGTCGGTGTAGGTGTCATGGATGAGGTAGTCCAGGGTGACCATGAGGACAATGGAGATGGGCACACCAAAGTCACCAAGAGCACGACGTACCTGGAAAGTGAAGAGAGCAAATGCATGAATAAGTTTATGCAGTGGTAAATCAACAGAAGCTATTGCAAGTAAAAAGTATTTTTAACCAATAAAAATGCTGAAGATGAACACAACAAACAGTTCATACTAACAAAGCAATAGTCATTGTGATGTATCACATAGAGAACCTAACAAATGAAGCCAAGACAAAGGCACTCACACTTCTGCCGAGGAACTTGGAGTTACGGAAATGTTTGAGCTTGAAGGCAATGAGGAAGGTGCTGATCATCAGAATCATGGAGAGGAGAGCAGTGTTGGGCTGAGCTGGTTCGATGGCTGTCACGTCCTCGTCTTCCATGTTGGTTGCGTTATAGAGGGATCCATTGATGATGATGCCAGATGCACTGCAAGAGGAAGAGGCTGGTGAGTTGAGAGCATTCAAGGGGCCACATGGACTTTAATATTCTTATACTATATAGTGGTGAGAAATAGAAATGAGGGAGGGAGGGAGGGAGGGAGGGAGGGAGGGAGGGAGGGAGGGAGGGGAGGGGAGGGGAGGGGAGGGGAGGGGAGGGGAGGGGAGGAGGCAGGAGGGAGGAGGGGAGGGGTGGGGAGGGGAGGGGAGGAGGTAGGAGGGAGGAGGGAGGAAGGAAGGAAGGGAGGGAGAGGACGGGGGAGGGGGAGGGGGAGGGAGAGAGTGAGTGAGATGGGGAGAGAAAGAGAGAGATAGAAGGAGAGAGTGGGAGAGAAGAGAGATAGAAGGAGAGAGTGGGGGAGGGGGAAAGAAAGAGAAAGAGATGGACAGCAATTGAGATAAATATATAGACAGACGGATAGATATACAGCTAGCTGAATAGAGAGAGAGAAAAAAGAAAGAAAGAGAAGAGCGAGAGAGAGGCCCAACGCCGTCGACTTACATTTCCGAGCCGTTGATGTCCTTGAAGCCGTACTTGGACTGCAGCGGGTGATGGACGAAGATCTCGGCCAGCTTCTCGAAGGCGCCGTAGATGAAAATGAGGCACACCAGCGTCGAAAAGATCTCCTCGGTGAAGCGGGTGAACTTCTTGACGATGGCCACGGCCTCGAAGGCGGTGACAAGGACGGCGGTCACAGTCATCCATATTCCCACCCACACTCGCGTGGCCAGGAAGTCGATCTCATACGACTGGCAGAACTGGGCGTGGGAGGCGGATACAAGTGAGTATGAAGAAAGGAATGGGGAGATGTGTCAACGGAAGTAAAATGCAATTCAAAAATATATATATAATTTTGAAAAGGAACGAAGGAAAAAATCGTATATATTTAGAAATACTGCCATATGTTGCCGTAAAATTCTTACTATGATCATAAATTCCGAGTACGAGATATTTCTTGGGAAGGAAACATTTACAATCAGAAAACGGCCCCGAGACGATGAATCCTATTCAATGAATCTCCTGAAAGATAAAACTCCTCCTCTTACCGAGTACAGACTCATGTCGAAGATCATGAGCGGGCCCGTGGCGCCCACGATGAGCAGCGGCTGGGCGGCGAACAGGGCGAAGATGATGCCGTTGACGGAGGACATGAGCAGCGTCTCGCCCACGCCGATGTAGTTGTTCATACGGTCGCCTGGCGGGCGGAAGGGGCGCGGTTAGAGGCCGTTCGGTGAGGGGAAGGGAAGAAGGAAGGATAAAGAGGAACTCGGAGAGAGAAGGAAGAGCAGCACGAATGCAATCAAAATTAAAACTACAGCTCCACCACAACCAACCAACGACAACATAAAACTTGATTAGCTGAGATATTTAGGTTTAATTTTGGATACGAGTTTTCAAAAAGAGAGCAAAACCAATCACACAGCCAGAATGGACAGCCAAGGGCGCGCGCCGACTCACCGTAGATGCCGCCGAAGGTGATGGCGGCGGAGAGCGCGGCGAAGAAGATGAAGATGGCGGCCGCCAGCACCTGCCCGCTGAGGCCGTCCTTGATGTCGGACAGGTAGAGCGGGTAGCGGGTCTTGAGGTCCTGCAGGACGCCGAAGAAGGGCTTCCCGGTGCGGATGAGAGGATCCCTCGGAGGAGGCCTCTTCTTCCCGCCGTCGCCATCGCCTGCGGAGGCCGGGGTCACGGCCGCTGGGGAGGGAGGGCGTGTCAGTGGGCGCGACCAGGGTGTGGGCGGGGTGGAGGGAGAGCGAAATTGCCGCAGAGCGAGAAATGCAGCTGCGTTACTCTCAGATGATAAGGGATATGAAAATATATACTCACTGAATCAGTAGGTTTATAGTTATGCCGCAAAGGAGGGGTAAGACAAATGCAAGCGAGCCTCAGCCAGCCCCGTGAGGCCCCAAGGAAGGAAGCCCGGGGTGGCGCCTTACCGGTCTCCGTCTGCTTGCGCTTGGAGCGGAGGCTCTCCTTCTTCTTCATGATCTGGTTGGCCTTGGCGCGGATGTCGTCGATGGGCACCAGGTCCTTGTTGTTCCAGTCGGAGGGCGGCAGCACGATGGAGGCGTTCAGGAACTCGTTGATGGCCGAGAGCAGCTGGCCGCGCGAGTGGGCGCGGTAGGCCACCTCGTGGAAGCCCTTGTCGGACATGAGGGTGGAGATGGAGCGCCCCACCTCGTGGTAGTCCATCTCGCCGTGGAAGGGGCCCAGCAGCACGAACATGAAGCGCACGGGGATGGGCACCTGGGGGAAGAGGGGGGGTGTCAGTGGAGAAGGGCGGCGCCCCGAGTGGCGGGCGCGAGCGAAGATAATTCAGAATAAGAGCTGTTAAGGATTCTAGAACTGTTCCCCGCGCTCTTCTTCTCGGACTCCACGAGAGCGAGAGCGCGGGCCTTCCTGGACGGGACACGAGATAGGCCGCCAAAAGGAAGATAAAGAAAATCTTAAAACAGAGAAGGGAAATGCTCACCTCCACCAGGTTGTCCATCATGACGCCCTCAGCCAGCCTGACGAAGGCGATGGTAGGCTGCTTGAGGAAGTCTACGGCGCCCACCAGCACAGCCGTGGCCTCGGCGCCCTCGGGGATCTTCTTGAGCAAGTCCTTGTTATTCCTGCGCAGGTCATCCTTCGAGCCGCCCTTGTCCTTCGGCTGGGCTTCGCCCTCGATGTCGATCTGCAACGAACGGAAAGGACGTGAACCTCTGAAAGGCGGCTGCGACCGGAGCTGCGTCAGGAACCCGGCGGGAGAGACGGGGAGTGTGGGGGGGGGGGGCGGAGGCGGCGGGAAGGTCTGCCGAGCGCGCAAACGAGGCGAATGTCGACCTAGGTAACTGCGCGAGACGACGAAAGTGCACAGAAACCGTGGTGAACCGTAGCTCCCATTGCCAGTATTTATCTTAAGAATCAGTCAAACAAATCCAAACCGGCAACCAAAAAATCCTGAGAGAGAGAGAGAGAGAGAGAGAGAGAGAGAGAGAGAGAGAGAGAGAGAGAGAGAGAGAGAGAGAGAGTGAGTGAGTGAGTGAGTGAGTGAGTGAGTGAGTGAGTGAGTGAGTGAGTGAGTGAGTGAGAGAGAGAGAGAGAGTGAGTGTATGGGCTCCTCCTTTACCTCTAATTCTTCCACCACAAAGACCCACCATCAAGGGCAGAACCTGGAACTGAATTGATTCCCCGGGAGAAATAAAGAGCTAGGAAGTGCGTGTGTGAGAGGCTGAGAGTAAGGAAGTGCGTGTGTGAGAGGCTGAGAGTGAGGAAGTGCGTGTGTGAGAGGCTGAGAGTGAGGAAGTGCGTATGTGAGAGGCTGAGAGTGAGCAAGTGCGTGTAGTGAGAGGCTGAGAGTGAGCAAGTGCGTGTGTGAGAGGCTGAGAGTGAGGAAGTGCGTGTAGTGAGAGGCTGAGAGTGAGGAAGTGCGTGTGTGAGAGGCTGAGAGTGAGGAAGTGCGTGTGTGAGAGGCTGAGAGTGAGGAAGTGCGTGTAGTGAGAGGCTGAGAGTGAGGAAGTGCGTGTAGTGAGAGGCCGAGAGCGAGGAAGTGCGTGTGTGAGAGGCTGAGAGTGAGGAAGTGCGTGTAGTGAGAGGCTGAGAGCGAGGAAGTGCGTGTGCGAGAGGCTAAGAGCGAGGAAGTGCGTGTGTGAGAGGCTGAGAGTGCGTGAGATCAAGAGAAATAGCACACATCCCCGGGCAGGAGTTGCACTTTCAAACTTGCCCGTCTTATACAACACAACACAACCTTGAGCTCAACTACCCGAGACTTAGCGATCTTTCGTGCTCTCTCTCTCTGTATGTGTTTGTATGTGTGCATGTATGTGTGCGTATGTGTGTTTGTGTGTGTATACATGTATGTGTGCGTATGTGTGTTTGTGTGTGTATACATGTATGTGTGCGTATGTGTGTTTATGTGTGTATACATATGTGTATGTACATATATGTTTGTATGTATGTGTGTGTACGTGTGTGTACGTGTGTTTGTACCTGTGTTTGTACGTGAGAGTGTCTTCCTATCTCTATGCACTTGTCTAAACAGAACACCATTCATTCATAAACGTTCTTCTTCTCCCATCTTTCTGTGTTCACCTAAATACAGAATAACCTTTAATCCAATCCACTCATCCTCTCTTCATATCCCTCTGTCCATTCCTTCCCTACGCAAACATCAAACAAAAAATAGAGAGAAAAAACAACAACAAAAGTCTGAAGCGGAGGAGCTAAATATTTTGTTTGTATGCATAGGCGAGTGTTTTTCTTCGCGGACATCTTGCCTATTTTCGGAGCCCGTTTGCTCAAGTATTTTGCATGTCCAATTAAAGAACTCGCAGTGTTATGAAGCTTGCATGTCTCTCTCTCTCTCACACACACACACGCACACAGACACACACACATTCAATTAGGCAACAGTTTTATGACAGCCCGCGTCGCTCTCCTCTCCTCTCCTCGCCTCGCCTTGGGAGGAATGCGCGGGCCTGCACGTGCGCGCGTGAGCCTCTCTGTCGTGTTCACATCGAGTCTGAACATCTGAACATCGTTTTCTCACCCAGTGTCTCGGGTTCACTCACCTCGCCACGTTTACGCCTCGTGAGCATCGTGGACATGGCAGTGACACGACTGGCACCATCGCCACGGCAGCCGCCATCATCATCATCATCACCACGCTCGCCGTTACCGAGTTTCCTCACCGCAACACGACGCTACGCCCGCAGCGACAGAGAGAGGGGGCGAGGGGAGGGGGTGAGGGAAGGGGTGAGGGGAGGGGGTGAGGAAGGAGAGGGCGAGGGGAGGGTGAGGATGGAGGGGAAGAGGGAGGAGGGGGCGAGGGAGGAGGGGACGAGGGGAAGGCGTGAGGAAGGAGGGGACGAGGGGAAGGGGTGAGGGAGGGGCATGAGTGAAAGGGAAGGAAGGGGCGAGGGGATAAGGGAGGGGAGAGGGAGGAGGGAGGAGGGAAGGTGGGTGGTAGGGAGGGGAGAGAGGAGAGAGAGAGAGAGAGAGAGAGAGAGAGAGAGAGAGAGAGAGAGAGAGAGAGAGAGAGAGAGAGAGAGAGAGAGGAGAGAGAGAGAGGAGATGAGAGAGAGGAGAGAGAGAGAGAGAGAGAGAGAGAGAGATGTA
>NC_091591.1:24828436-24835936 GCF_042767895.1 Penaeus vannamei | reverse complement strand
CAGAGACTGGCAAAGCATGTATACGCATCCAGACGCATACACGCGAATTTGTATAAAAAAATCTTTGGGCGAGGAGTTAAAGGCAGAGAGAGAGAAACTATGACAAGATCGACACATACAAACATATTGAATATGAGAAAGGAAAATAAAGAAAGAGAAGGCATATGAAAACAATTCCGATAGATAAAATGGCGATTAATTTAGATAAAAAATGCGCGTCCCCATAAAAAGACAAATAACAATAAAAAATAAAACCACTAAACATCAATTGGGAAAATGAAGGGGATAACGGCGCAAAATGAGCTCGAATTCACAAAAGAAACTAGGCCCGTAGAACAGCTGTTTAGCGCCTTTTTTCTATTCCCTTTTTTATCATTTTGTTTCTTGTCTTCAAGTGGCTAAAAATATCCCCACAAATAATAAACCTCCAGCAAAAATAATCAAGAAGTAAACAAGCTAGCAATAAACAAACTAGTAAATCAACAGACACGGGTCAAAATCCGCGCTATGCCAAGTGATGCCCCATTTATACTCGTGGTACTTAAATGGTGCCGCTAATTGCTTTTGTGTTAAGAGGTTAAAGCACCCGAGATGATGCTAACTGCCCAACCACCCCGCTGAAATTACCAACATTTAACGACCATAACCGCCTAGTTATTCCAACACGAGGAAAGTACTTATTTCTTCAACCTATTAAAATGGAAGGAAGAGACGTGACATTAAATCGGGTCTTTTTCACGCCTCTCAAACGAAATTGAGAAAAGAGACGATAAAGATGGCGCGGAGAGAAGGAAAATCACCTGGGCGCGTATGGACAGATGCCATATTAGATAATTATAGTTATAATTATTATTAATTATTAGATAGTTGGACAGTTGGAGGCGACATTAGGTACGATTACGTATGCACTAATGGATCGGGGGGAGGGGGAGGAGGGAAGGACGGGGGGGGGGGGGGAGATCAGCTGCTGCGCCACGCACTCGCGGCCGCTGAAAGACGTCCACTTGTTCATGCAGCAGTGACGCATTGGTCAATCGCCATGCACCCCGCCGCCTCCTGCTTGATTTCTCCCGGCTCATGTGACCCCCCCTTCTGCCCTCCTGCCCCCTTCTTTCTTCTCCTTCACTATCGTCTCTCTACGCCGTCTTTCCTAGTCTATTCGCAGCCATTCTCAAAACACCCGGGGAACCGAAGGGAAGAAGAAGAAGAAGAAGAAGAAGAAGATGAAGAAGAATAATAATAAGAAGAAGAAGAGAGAGAGAGAGGAGGAGGAGGAGGACGAAGGACGAAGGCCCAAGAAGCGGCAAGGCGAAGGCGTCGAGGGAGGGTGGCCGACGGAGACCTTGGAGTTGGGGGGGAGGGGGGGAGAGGGGAGGAGGAGGAAAGTGAGAGTAGGAAAAATGAGAAAAAAGGAAGGAGGGATGATATAATAGGCAAAGGAAAGAAAAGTAAGAGGAGGAGGAGGGATGGGGTAACGGAGCAAAATAGACTAATGGAGAGAAAAGTAGACAGGAGGAGGAGGAGGAGGAGGAGAAGGAGGAGGAGGAGAAGAAGAAGAAGAAGAAGAAGAAGAAGAAGAAGAAGAAGAAGAAGAAGAAGAAGAAGAAGAAGAAGAAGAAGAAGAAGAAGAAGAAGAAGAAGAAGAAGAAGAAGAAGAAGTCAAAGGAGACGTAGGGAAGGAGGCGGCCAGGAGGCCCGCGGCGAGGGGGGCGTCGCCGAAGGCCCGACGGAGCCGCAGCCGCTCAGTATTCAGCGGCGCGGCGGCGAGCGGTGCGAGGCGTTCCCCGAGCATAACAACATGCAGGCGGGAGGAGCCAAGAAGCCGAGCATGAATCCATGAGTAGGCTCGAGTGGGCGAGCATACGCACCCTCATCAGCAAAAAGAAAAAGAAAAGAAAAAAAGGAAGAAGAAAATAAAGGTGACGAAGAAAAGAAGAAAAAGGAAAAAAAAAGAAAAGAAAGGTGAGGAAGAAAAGAAAAATAAGGAAGAAGAAAAGAAAGGTGATGAAAGAAGAACAAGGAAAAGCAGAGCGCCTCCGTTGCTGCTGGTGTGCCAGTCCACCTGGTCCTCCTCCTGCGTTGCTGCGAGGGCAGGGGAAGGGCGGCGATGGGTCCATGGGGAGGAGGGGGGAGGGGAGGGAGAGGGAGGAGGGAGAGGGAGAGGGAGAGGGAGAGGGAGAGAGGGAGAGGGAGAGGGAGAGGGAGATGGAGAGGGAGAGGAGAGGAGAGGGAGAGGGAGGGAGAGGGGGAGGGAGCGAGCAAGAAACAGAGAAAGAGCGAGCGAGAGACAGAGAGCGAGAAAGAGCGAGCGAGAGACAGAGAGCGAGAAAGAGCGAGCGAGAGACAGAGAGCGAGAAAGAGCGAGCGAGAGACAGAGAGCGAGAAAGAGCGAGCGAGAGATAGAGAGCGAGAAAGAGTGAGCGAGAGACAGAGAGCGAGAAAGAGCGAGCGAGCAAGAGCGAGAAAGAGCGAGCGAGCAAGAGCGAGAAAGAGCGAGCGAGCAAGAGCGAGAAAGAGCGAGCAAGAGACAGAGAAAGAGCGAGAGAGAGCGAGCGTGACGCGGGCAGACCGAGGGGAAAAAGGCTCCCACGAGGAAATGAATGAGCGAGCGGCGGCGGCGCCAAGGTGAACGCATCCCAGGCCGGCCGCCAAATAAGGGAAAATTGGCTCTCTGCCGCGGACTTTATGGCGATTTCAACGAGGCGGGGCGGAGTGATCTTGTTTTCACCCTCCCCCCCCACCCCCGTTTCCTCACCCGGGCAAAATCTCGTTTCCTTTCTCTATTATCTCCTCTTTCTCTTTGACCCTTCTTTATCTCTTTCTCTTCCGCGCTTCTCTCTCAATCTCTCTCTCTCCCCCTTTCCATCTCTCACTCCTTCCCTCCCTCTTTCTCTCTCACTCCTTCCCTCCCTCTTTCTCTCTCACTCCTTCCCTCCCTCTTCCTCTCTCGTTCCCTCTCTCCCTCTCCCTCTCCTTCCCCTCTCCGTCTCTTCCGGTAACCTTGCACTATCAGTTGCTCGAAATACTCAGCGTGTATGAGGAATGACTAAGGGGCAGCAAGGACAGTTCAGAGTAATTGCCCAAAGGAACGTAAAACCGCCACTTCAGTCTTTATTCCTGTCTTTATTCCTCTCTCTCTCTTTCTCACTCTCTCTCTCTCTCTCTCTCTCTCTTCTCTCTCTCTCTCTCTCTCTCTCTCTCTCTCTCTCTCTCTCTCAAACTCGTTCTTCTCTCGCTCTTCTCTCTTCTTCCTCTTCTCTCTCTCTCTCTCTTTCTCTTTCTCTCTCTCTCTTTCTCTCTCTCTCTCTCTCTCTCAGCTCCTCGATCCTGCTTTCCTTCCATCCTTTCCTTAATTCTCTCTTTCCTTCCCTTTTTTTCTTTCCTTCTTTCCTCCTTCCACACATTTCTATTCTCATTCCCTTTCTTTTATTTCGCTCTCCAAGAAAAATGAGAAAAAAGAAAGAGGAAGAAGGTTGGATTTTGGGACATTTTCAGGTATTTTTTTTAGATTTTGTTTCAATTCCATTTGTTACAGGGGAGGGAGGAGGGAGGGAGGGGGGAGAGGGAGGAAGGGAGGGAAGGAAGGAGGGCGGAAGGATAGGAGGGAAAGGAGGGAGGGAGGGAGGGAGGAGGGAAGGAAGGATGGGAGGGAAAGGAGGGAGGAGGGAAGGAAGGATGAGAGGGAAAGGAGGGAGGAGGGAAGGAAGGAGGGAAGGATGGGAGGGAGGAAGGGAGGAAGGGGGGTGGGGGAAGGGAGAGGAGGCAGAAGGCCGAGAAAGCAAAATGGCGTTTCCTAAAAAATGACATCACTAAATAGTAACAAAGAACCTACATGAACTGACACTCCGAGGAGCAAGGAAACACGTGACTATAAATAACCTGCAATAACTAATCGACTTCCTGCACGCTACCGAAATCCGAACAACAGGAAAACCGAACAAAACCAACACATCCATAAAAATCACCGATGGCCCACGATGGACCGGCGGCCATTTTGAATTCCCCCCAAAACAGCCTTCCCAAAATGGCGGACCCATGGCATCGTTTGGCAATAATCTGACTTGCGTTATTATCAAATCGATCCGTGATTTATTCCGATTTTAACTTTGCTATTGGAAAAAAAAAAATCGGCCTGCACCACAATTTTTCGAAAGACCAAAATTTCGGTTCTTGTGTATGACATGAACTCAAAAGTGCGTTTTTTGAGGTCATGGTTACGTAGCGATGCTGAGGCACGGTCTCCTTTTGTCGGGGGCAGAAATGGTGAGAAAGAGAAAAAGGAGGAGAAAGAGGATTCAAGAAAGAAAGAAAGGAAAGAAGAAAAAATGAAGTAGAAGGGAGTAGAAAGAAAGAGAGAACGGGAGACGGAAAGGCAGACAGACAGTTGGATAGGCAGAGAGAGAGAAAGAAAGGTGAAGGAGAGAGAGAGAGAGAGAGAGAGAGAGAGAGAGAGAGAGAGAGAGAGAGAGAGAGAGAGAGAGAGAGAGAGAGAGAGAGAGAGAGAGAAAGAGAAAGATAGAGAGAGAGAGAAAGAAAGAGAGAAAGAAAGAAAGAGAAAGAAAGAGAGAGAGAGAGAGATTAGCCTAGGGCTAAATTCAAAGAGAGGCTCCGCGGAACTTTCCAGAAGCCAAAAGCCTTTGGAGGTCCTCGAAACACTTCCAAGCAGCGACGCCGCGACTGGAGGAAGAACGAACCGCGCCCGAAACGCACAGGGAACGACATCGGATCAAAGACAGAGAAAGAGAGAGAGAAAAAGAGGGAGAGAGGGAGGGAGAGGAGAAAGAAAGAATGTCAGAAAGAGAGAATGTGCGTGTTTGAGAAAGAGAGAGAGAGAGAGAGAGAGAGAGAGAGAGAGAGAGAGAGAGAGAGAGAGAGAGAGAGAGAGAGAGAGAGAGAGAGAGAGAGAGAGAGAGAGAGAGAAAGAGAAGAGAAAAGAGAGAAAGAGAGAGAAAGAGAGAGAAAGAGAAAGAAAGAGAGCGAGAGAGAGAGAAAGAGAAAGAAAGAGAAAGAGGGAGAAAGAGACAGACAAACAGAAACAAAGAACCATGGAGATACACAAAGAGACAGCGAGGACGCCGTCCTATAAGCCCGAAATAAACCCCCTTCTGTACCTTAACATCTACGTACAGAGACAACGCACAGGACGCGACCCGAAACCCCGAAAGACAAAAACCGGAGCCGAATGGTCGGGTCGCGAAAGTGTACAAAGAAATTCTAGAATGACTGCGAGGTTTTCCCCGTCAAAGAAGAAGAAGAAGAAGAAGAAGGAAAAAATAATGATGACAAACGCAAGTGAACGCTGGAGAAGAATTTCTAAAAAGAACAAAAAAAAATAGTTAATTTACGACACCCGCTTCGAAGCACATCGACGATTAAAAAAAAAGACCATGAACCATTTCTCTTTCCCGGTGTGTTCAAGACGTAACGCCACACTGTGAATCCGGTGCTATGGACCCTTCAAAATCAGCATCAAAATTCGAACAATCGGATTAATTATCGAACAACCTGACTAACCATCCCCGCGGCTGAACGGGGTTAGAGTGTGAACACGCCCTGTCAGTCTTCCAACCTCCTCCTCCGAGAACCTCAGCGACACGCAATGCTTCCATCTGCCTCCTTTGGGAGCCCAGGAGCCGATGCTTCGAAGGGCCTCATCCAGTCACAGTCTGGCCACACAGTCTCTTCTGCTCCTCCTCCTCCTCCTCCTCCTGAGCTCTCGCGCCATTCCCGAAAGCGCAAAAGGGGCCAAAACTCCAACAAGGGGGACCAAGCACTCTTTCTCCTCCTCCTCCTCCTCCTTCCTCAGGAGACACCGGCCCCTCCTCCTCTTCCTGAGCTCTCGCGCCATTCCCGAAAGCGCAAAAGGGACCAAAACTCCAACAAGACGGACCAAGCACTCTTTCTCCTCCTCCTCCTCCTTCCTCAGGAGGCACCGGCCCGACGTCCCGGAGCTCCTCGCCCCGTCCGTCACACGGCGCAGGAGCCCCCGCCCTCGCACGCCACACAGAAGCACACAAAAGACTCATCGGGCTAATTACCAAGGGGGAAGTTCGGAAGCTGCTCTTCCTTGGCACTGTGGATGTCCATGTCGCTGGCGTTATCCATGTCTTGGCGGTGTTCCTTCTCGGTCTTACTATCCATCTCTGGTGCTCGCGTATGTAGCAAATAGAATGAGTGGGCGTGTGTGTGGTGGTGGTCTGGGTTTACTCGCTACACAGGACAAGCCGATGCTGCTGGGACGCTCCAATAGTGTTATTCCTCCGGGCTCCTCTCCGTCCGCGAACTGAGCCGTAAACAAACTAAGGCACGCGGCTCGCTGGTCAAGCTATAAAGGCGCGTTAGGTCAGGCGCGGAAGCCCCGCCCACCCGGGATGTGCACCTGCTGACCTCCTGTTGCCGGATGCCGCCAGCTGACACCGCCCGCGCCCGCCCTGCCAGCCGCTTCCAGTCGGTCTCTTCGGGACATTCAGTTTGGCAACGACACGAAGGGACTTTGCGAAAGCTGTTCCAAGCAAGCAGTTGGAATCCGAATTCCCAAACAAGCGACAGATGGCAGCAATGCGTGACTGTGACGTCACTCATGACAGTTCTCGGTTCTTTTCCTCCCGTTTCCTTCCTCAAACAACGCTCCGCTGTGCATATCCGCCTAACCCGCTACTGAAAAAACTCTATTTAAAAATCGGCACCAAAAGGGGTTCTTCAATGAGCAATTCCTGCAACGTGCAACGCGCATGCGCCGACGCGTTCCTTGGCAGCGGTGACTCCGCCTCCCCCGCGGGCCGGCGCGCGTGCTCGACCAGGTGGAGTAATTTCCCGGCATTCAGTAGCATCCCGGGGACCAGAGCGGGACGTTGCGCGCGTGCATGGCCACACCTTTGCAACTTGCAGCGACGTCCAACGAGAATCGCCGACTCCACAAGAAGTTACGGCTCTGGGAAACAAGAGTGTCACAGGCACCAGACACCAAGGATACCAATTACTACACGCCTGCGTCACACTTTTTGTAAACGAAGTTCTCTTGTTTACATCTGGGTCAGGCGCTTCGTGGTACGCGCCGGGATTCGTCTGTCAATTAAGGCTCTGGGCTCGATGGCGCTATTCTGTAATCCACTCATTCCTCATTTTCTTTCAAAATGAAATCCCAAGCCAGCAAGATTTAAAAAAGGGAATTTTGTTGTAAATCTAAAACAAAAACACGGGCGTTGACGGCACAGGCACCGCGTGATCCGTACCGACGGCGCGTTGAAGTCCCTGGCTCGACCGCCTATCACTCTCCTTGCCGCTGTGCACGGGGCTTCGGATCCGTAAAAAGAACTTCACCGATAAAGACACAGACATAGGCAAATAAACATGCCTCATACACACACACACACGGACATACAGACATAGGCGCGCACCAACAAACACACACAGCTGTGTACACTATACACGTGACTCCCTTCCCGCTCTCTCCCACTTACACAGACCCATGTATACGTTAATAAACACACACTTGCACAG
>NC_091591.1:24815936-24820936 GCF_042767895.1 Penaeus vannamei | reverse complement strand
TGAGAGGGGGAGAGAGAGAGAGAGAGAGAGAGAGAGAGAGAGAGAGAGAGAGAGAGAGAGAGAGAGAGAGAGAGAGAGAGAGAGAGGAGAGAGAGAGAGAGAGAGAGAGAGAGAGAGAGAGAGAGAGAGAGAGAGAGAGAGAGAGAGAGAGAGAGAGATAGGGAGGTAGGGGGTGAGAGAGAGACAGGGGGGAAGAAGAAGAAATAAAATAAATATCGAACACTATCCCCTGAACGCAAAACGGGGATGTTAGCGAGCAACCCCAGCCGCTCTCCACGTGACTTCAGGAACCTGATCCTTGCGCGAGTCATGGCAAGGGCAGATGAAAATATCTGGTCGATTCTCTCTCTTCTCTCTGTCTCTCTTTCTCTCTCTCTCTCTCTCTCTCTCCCTCTTATCTTTCTATTTCATTCCCTTCCCTTTCCCCCCTCTCCCTCTCCCTCTCCATCTTTCTCTCTCTCTCTCTCTCTCTCATTTTTCTATTTCATTCCCTTCTCCCTCTCCACCTTCTCTCTCTCTTTTTCTCTCTCCTTCTCTCTTTATTTTTCTCTTTCCTTCCCTTTCCTCCCTCTCCCTCTCCCTCTCCATCATCTCTCTCTCTCTTTCTCTCTCTCTCTCCCCCTCTCCCTTCCTTTCGATCCCCTCTTTCTTCCCCTCCCTCCCTTTCCCTTCTCTAAATGGTATTTCTATGCCGGGCATGCATCACCGGGCAAGCGCGGCCGCCCTTGCGCTGTATGCAAGTAAGTAACATTTACTCCGTCTTACATAAAAATTAATCCATCATGAAAAATAAATCAAAAGATGAATAAACGAATAATATCAATAAATGAATAAAGGAATAAAAGGCAGACGCGTTCGTTCACATACGAGAGGAGAAACTCGACCGCTTGGCCTTGCCTCAAAAAGCAAGGGCAAGGTTCCTCACAGCAACAAAAAAATGAGGGGGGGGAGGGGAGAAAATTCCCAAAACCAAAAAACAGTTTCAATCAACGGCCCCGAATAACGAAACCCCATTAAACCGGGCCTCATAAAAACCACCCCATAGAGCGACCTCCGGCAGAAACGACCAGCGGCGCCGAAATCCTTGGCATTCGAGAAGGAGGTTGGAGGCCCTCCGCCGAGTGCACTCTCGCCTCCGCCGAGAAAACCGGGCTGCCTGACCTTCTGCAAGCGGCTGATTCAACCGCCGCCGAAGAGAAAATGCCTGGATGATTCTGGAGCGTCGAGATAAATTTTATGCATCTGGCTTTTTTTGTTTGTTTGTTTGTTTGGCGCTGAGCCACCCGAGGCTAATGCTGGAGACTCAGACACGAACAGGTATATTGACACGCACTTCTTATTCTTTCTTCTCCTCCTCCTCTTCTCTTCCTTCTTCTTGTTCTCTCCTCTCCTGCTCCTCCATGTCCCCTCTATTCTTCCTCCTCCTTAATCCTTCTCCTCCTCCTCCTTCCCTGTTTCATCTAGTCCTCCTTCACGTTCCTTCTTTCCTCTTCCTCCTCCTCCTCCTTGTTCCCTTTCTCCCTCCTCCTCCTCCTTGTTCCCTCTCTCCCTCCTCATTGTTCTCTCTTTTCCTCCTCCTCCTCCTCCTCTTTGTTCCCTCTCCTCCTCCTACACCTCCCCTGCTTCCTCTAGTCCTTCTTCCTCACGTTCCCTCTCTCTTCTTTCTCCTCCTCCTTCGCTTGATAAGTCCTTCACGTTCCCTCTCTCTTCTTCCTCCTCCTCCTCCTATTTATTTTTATCATATTGATCAACCTCCCCTCAACAATTATCATCACACTCGCCCTTTCATATTTTTCATTATCGAAGCAAATAGCCGCTTCATAGTCTGGCGAGGACCCAGGACGGAAAGGTGAGGAGAATCACCTCATGACTGATAGTACGTGATGGCAACTGAAGCTCTTTAGGACGTCTTGCTCTCATGCAAACATCCCGAATTCCCAAGCCTTGATAAACAGAATGAAGAAGACTATTCTCATTAGGAACATCAATATCGCCACTGTCATTGACTGGCGGACTGATTGATTGACTGACGGACTGACTGATTGACTGACGGACTGACTGATTGACTAACGGACTGACTGATTGACTGGCGGACTGACTGATTGACTGGCGGACTGACTGATTGACTGGCGGACTGACTGATTGACTGGCGGACTGACTGATTGACTGGCGGACTGACTGATTGACTGGCGGACTGACTGATTGACTGGCGGACTGACTGATTGACTGGCGGACTGACTGATTGACTGACGGACTGACGAACTGACTGACTGACTGACGAACTGACTGACTGATGGATGACAACGGCGACGAGGGTGGTGACGACGACGACATCAACCATGATAATAACAACAACAATAACAACAACAGCATCAACCACGGCCCTACACTTCACAAAAACAACGCCAAAGAGAAGCGACAAACAAACCCATCCCAGAGATAAGACTCGACCATGGGCACAACAGCCTGTCGAAACGAGACGTATGGCACTCACACCGCGCTGCGCCCACGGACGCTGGCACTCAAACAAACGAACAAGAGAGAAAGAGTAATAAAGAGAGACAGAAAGGGAAAGACAAAGAAAGTAAGAGAGAGAGAAAAAAGACAGCCAGACACAAACCAAACCAAGAGCGTAATAAAGAGACACAGAAAGGGAAAGAAAGAAAGAAAGAAAGAGAATGACAGCCAGACACAAACCAATCCAAGAGCGTAATAAAGAGACACAGGAAGGGAAAGACAAAGAGAGGCAAAGAAAGTAATAAAGAGACACAGGAAGGGAAAGACAAGAAAGGCAAAGAAAGAAAGAAACAAAGAAAGAGAGAGAGAAAGACAGCCAGCCACGAACCGACCGAGAGGCAGGGTCCCCGGCCCCACCAACCCTCCTCTTTGCAACACCTCGGACACATTAGCGAGGAACGGTGGGTCGGCGGCGACGAAATGCCCACCGACCGGGCACCCGCGTCACTGCCCTGGCGAGATGCCCCCCTCCCCCTCCCTTCCCCGCCCGCCGAGAGGAGGGGGCGCGAAGGAAAGGCCGTCGCCTCTTATATAATAGGAAAAAAAGAATGCTGAAGGCCCGATGCTCTTGCAATGATAGTCGGCCATTTATGCTTTCAATAGGTATGATTCGTCCATTCATAAAAGATAATAAATCGTTTCCACCGTTACTTTCATCCTTCCCTCTCCCTTTCTTAACGGACACCGTCACCACCACCACAGATGCCGCTCTCATGCCCAGCCTCACCACCACCACCATACTTGCCGCTCTCATGCCCAGCCTCACCATCACCACCACCAAACTTGTTGCTCTCATGCCCAGCCTCACCACCACCACCATACTTGTTGATCTCATGCCCAGCCTCACCACCACCACCATACTTGTTGCTCTCACGCCCAGCCTCACCACCACCACCACCAAATCCCAACCCGACCTTTCACAACCGCCGATAAAGACGAAGACGACAAATAACACAACAAATAAACCAAAACAACAACAACAACAACAAAAAACGACCCTACGAATGACTGAACAGCCGAGTCGTACACAATCACGAGGTGACATACGGCCCCCGAGTCCCCCTATGAGGCGCGCACAGTAGGTCATGGCAACAGCCCCCCCCCAGCCTCATGGGCCAATCGCTGGGCGTATGAGATGGGAGGGGAAGGGGGAGGGGCGGGAGGAGGAGAAGAAAGGGAAGAAAGGGAAGAAAGGGAAGAAGAAGAAGAAGAAGAAGAAGAAGAAGAAGAAGAAGAAGAAGAAGAAGGAGGAGGAGGAAGAGGATTAGTAGGAGGAGGAGGAGGAGGGGGAGAAAAACAAGATGGTGGAAAAAAAGAAGAGCCGAAGATAGTTTGGAAAAACGAGAGCGAAGCGTAGAGAAAGAGAAGGAAAAGAGAAGAAGCAGAATAAGCGGAAGGAGAACATAAGAAAAAGCCGGAGGAGAGGGAGCCTCTGCCGGCGCCGAAAGACTCGCGGGCGTGCGTGGCGACGGGCGGGGGCGGGCGCGGGGGCGTGAGCGTGCAAGTGCCAAGGGAGGGCGACGAAGGGGGGAGGCCTCCGACCGTGACCTCGAAGGTGAGAGTGAAGCGCCGGTCGGACCCACCTCGTGATGCCTCGGCCCCCCTCCCCCCCCCTCTATCCACCCTTCTCTCCCTAATCCACTCTCCCTCTCCCTGCCTCGCCCTTCCCCCCCTTCCAACCCTTTCCCGATTCTCCCTTCTTTCCTCCTTCCCCAACCACAGCTTCCTCCTCCCCTCCCTTTTCCCCTCCTCTCTTCCCTCCATCCTTCTCCCTGCTCCGCCTCCCCCTTTCATCCTTCCCCCTTCTCCTCTTCCTTTCATCCTTCCCCCTTCCCCTCTTCCCTCCATCCTTCCCCCTTCCCCTCTTCCCTCCATCCTTCCTCCCTTCCCCCCTTCCTCCTTCCCCCCTTCAACATCGCAACTGCGTCATGCCCGCCCGCAAATCTCCTACAAGGGAGCCTCACTTTCTCCTGCGCCTCCGTCTGCCGCGCCGCCGGTCCGGGAGTGAAAGGAAATACGGGCGGGATGCGTGTCCATGCCGGACGGACATGTGCAGCTGTACATACACATTGCACATTTACGCAAGTTCATCAATACTAACCAACCTTCAAGCGATCTGTCTGAACCATCTTGTCTACGTGGGTTAGTCTACCTATAGTGTAGGTACGTATTTATCAAACCGTTTGTCACACGAACACATTTGTGCAAATCATTCTACGCAGCAGTGACCTGCGGAGTGAGGGAGGGTGACGGGGGAAGGAGGAAGGGAGGGGGGGAGGGAGGGAGGGAGGGAGGGTGACGGAGGGGAAGGGAGGGAGGGAGGGAGGGAGGGAGGAGGGGGAGGGAGGAGGGAGGGAGGGTGACGGAGGGGAAGGGAGGGAGGGAAGGGCGGGCAGTGTTGCAATTCTATTCCTTGTCTTGCTAGGTATAGCGCCGGAAAATCATCAGAACGAGCGATAAGTTCAATATTCTGGCCCGTTGAA
>NC_091591.1:24795936-24800936 GCF_042767895.1 Penaeus vannamei | reverse complement strand
AGCTATCCCCCCCATCTACCCCCTCCTACCACAACCCCCTTCACCCCCATCACTTCTTCGCCACCCCCTCCCCCACCAGCCCTTCGTACTTCACACACCCTCATTCCCCTATCCCCCACTCCCCAATCCTATGGCCCTTCCCACCATCCCCTCTTCCCACCCCTCCTCATTCCCTATTCCTCCGGCCCTCTTCTCCATCCTCAACACTTCCCTATTTTTCGATCCCCCTCCAACATCCCCAACCCTCCCCCTCTTTGGCCCCTTCCTCACCACCACCCACTCCCCCGTCCTCCTACCCCCCTCTCCATCCCCAACACTCCCCTATCCTCTGGTCCCTTCTCCCCCTCTCCTCCCCATCCCCTCGTCATTTCTCCAATCTCTCTTACCCTCTATCCTCCTGCCCCCTTCTCCATCCCCAACACTCCCCCATCCCCTGGCCACTTCCCCACCCTCCTCTCACTCCCCCAACCCCTAGGGCTCACTCTCCCCCATCCCCTGGCCACTTCCCCAACCTCCTCTCACTCCCCCATCTCCCTGGCCACTTCCCCCAACCCCTCTCACTTCCCCCCAACCCCTCTCACTCCCCCATCTCCTGGCCACTTCCCCAACCTCCTCTCACTCCCCATCCTTTGACTTCTTCCCCCAACCCCTCCTCCTGCCCCTCCACCCACCCCCACCTCGTTGGCGCAAGGTCGCACGCACGTGACTACGTCGACTCCTGTCCATGTATCACCAAAACATATGATTAGTAGAGCGCTCGCGTCCATCACGCTGTATGTACAGCATGTTTGTAGTACACTCTCTCTCTCGGTCTCTCTCTCTCTCTCGTTCTCTCTCGTTCTCCCTCTCTCTTTCTCTCTCCCTCTCGTTCTCTCTCTCTCTCTCTCTGTATTTTTCATTTTTGAACTGTAAAGAATAAAAGAGAGAGAAAGAAAACCATGTCGATTTCTCCTTCTTGAAATGTTTAAAAACAAAGTCTCTCTCTCTCTCTCTTTCTTCTCTTCTCTCTGCTTTGCCATAATCGTTCGTGCCGTCAATAACGCGCACACGAAGACACGCACAAGAAGGGAAGAAAGGCAGAAGAGAAGACGAGAAAACGAACGCAGAAATTCCCGAAGACGTTGTCGCGCGGAAGTGTCGTGTCGTCTGCCAGGGAGCGAAGGCGGCGGCTGTTGCTTTGTTTACATTGCAATGAACTTGACTGGCTTGGCAACCGCAGCGCGATTTCCAGGTGAATATCAAAACAAGCTTTGCATCTTAGTAACTCTCTCAATCGAGAGCTACACACGGAGAGAAAGACAATGATCGTTTTGGTATTCTTAATGAAATTGTCCTTGGCATTGCATCATTACTCTCTCTGTCACACACACGCACGCACGCACGCACGCACGCACACACGCACGTACACACACACACACACAGACAAACATACACACACACACACACACAGACAAACATACACACACACACACGCCCACCCAGGCAAACATACATCTAGATACACACACGCCCACACACCTAGACACACACACGCACACGCACACACACCTACACACCTACACAGCCAGCCAAACATACACTTACACACACACACACACACACGCGCGCACACACCTACAAACCTACACACCCAGCCAAACATACACTTACACACACACACACGCCCACACACGCGCGCACACACTTACACGCCCAGCCAAATACACACACACACACACACACACACCCAGCCAAACACACACATAAACACCCACACACACACACACACACGCTCCCAACCGCCCACCTCCAGCCTAAAGCCTATTTCCCCAGCGCGCCCCACGGCCGAGGCGACCTCACTGCGACGCGCTTTCTGCTCCCGTATTCGGGCGGCGACGCTGCGCCAGATGCATGCATACGTGATGGGCGTGCGCGCGCGCGTGTGTGAATGTGCGGATGTGCGTTTCTGTTTATGTAACCACGTATCTGTATGTATGGATGTGTTTCTGTGTATGCATGGAGGGAGGGCCTATATTCCACATCCACTTATTTGTTATAATATGCATATGTATATGTATGTGTGTGTGTATGTATGTATGTATGTATGTATGTATGTATGTATGTGTATGTATGTATGTGTGTGTATGTATGTATGTGTGTGTATGTATGTATGTGTGTGTATGTATGTATGTGTGTGTATGTATGTATGTATGTATGTATGTATGTATGTATGTATGTATGTATGTATGTATATGTATATATATATATAAGTATATATATATATATAAGTATATATATATATAATATATAATATATAATATATAATATATAATATATAATATATAATATATAATATATATGTATTTGTATGTGTAAGTGTGTGAGAGTATGTGTACGAGTGTGAGTGCGTATGCGCGCGCGCACAATAACGACGATGACAAAAAGAACAGCTGAATATCCAACCCAATCAGAGAACACCACCACCAACAACGAGAGTGCCAACAGCCGGAAGCCCAGCCCCGGAGCCCCACCCGGCCAAGCCACGAGGGTTCCTGGCGCAGAAGGACCCCTCCAAACCAGCGACCTGACGACTGCAAAGGTTATTCAATTGCAGGCAGCCTCTACCAGTGCCCTATGCGAGGGAAGCTCTCAAAGGGCATGGCTTATAAGACTAGAAAACTAGATGAGAGAGAGAGAGAGAGATAGAGAGAGAGAGAGAGAGAGAGAGAGAGAGAGAGAGAGAGAGAGAGAGAGAGAGAGAGAGAGAGAGAGAGAGAGAGAGAGAGAGAGAGAGAGAGACAGAGAGAGAGAGAGGGAGGGGGGGGGAAAGTTTATGCTAAGATAAACACTATGGGGCTGGCTTACAATAAGAAAAAAAATTGTAAGAAACTGATAAGAAATATATATATACAAAATGAAAGAAAGAAAAAAGGACGAAAATAAGATTAAGAAAACATCTAAATAGTTAAAATATATATATAAAAGGGAAAGTAGCAACACTACAACCATACATACCGAGCGGGAGGAACGAAGGGAGGGATAGAAAAAGAGAAAGAAAGAAAAAGAGCCAGATTGAGAGAGAGAGAGAGAGAGAGAGAGAGAGAGAGAGAGAGAGAGAGAGAGAGAGAGAGAGAGAGAGAGAGAGAGAGAGAGAGAGAGAGAGAAAGAGAAAGAGGGAGAGAGGGAGAGAGCTAGATAGATAGATAGATAGATAGATAGATAGATAGATAGACAGACAGACAGGCATCAACCTACCCCCCCACACACAAAAGTCTCCAAAGACCCTCACCCACTCAGATCCCCCCAAAACGAGGCAAAACCAACACGAGAACGTTCAGCTCCCCTCCCTTCCCCTCCCTTCCCCTCCCGCAGACGTCGCCGCCCTCCCCAGGCCCTCCCGTAGACGTCGCCGCCCTCCCCAGGCCCTCCTCAGCCTCCCCTCAGCCTCCCCAGGCCCTCCTCAGCCTCCCCAGGCCCTCCTCAGCCTCCCCAGGCCCTCCTCAGCCTCCCCTCAGCCTGCCTTCGCCCTCTCTGGCCCCTCCGCGTCTCAGCCTTTCCTTCTCTTTCGGAAAAGGGGGAAATACTATAAAACGGACGCACTGTGTACCTTCCAACCCAGAAAAGTAAGAAAACAGGGAAACACAAAACCCAGAAAAATAAGAAAAAATAACAATAAAAAAAAACAGAAAAATAAGAAAAAACAGAAAAATAAGAAAAAAACAAAAAAAAAAACAGAAAAATAAGAAAAAAATGACAATAAAAAACAGAAAAATAAGAAAAAAATAAATAAACAAATAAGCAATTCAACCCAACCAACAAACCCTAAGACAAGGAAGTGTTACGGTCAGCAGAGCGCCCACGCCCACGCCCACAGCACGTGAGCGGGCAACGTGAATGGCATCACGTGGGCGCAGCATGAACAACGCACGTGAGGTGGGCGGCCGCATGCCGACGCAGAACAGGAAGATGGACGGCGCCCGCGAAAGGGGCGGAGAGACAGAAGGAAGAAAGGAAGGGAGGGAGGAGGAGGAGGAGGAGGAGGAGGAGGAGGAGGAGGAGGAGGAAGGAAGGGAGAGGAAGAGGAGGAGGAAGAGGAGGAGGAAGAGGAAGAGGAAGAGGAGGAGGAGGAGGAGGAGGAGGAGGAGGAGGAGGAGGAGGAGGAGAAGAAGAAGAAGAAGAAGAAGAAGAAGAAGAAGAAGAAGAAGAAGAAGAAGAAGAAGAAGAAG
This sequence comes from Penaeus vannamei, assembly GCF_042767895.1. NCBI lineage: Eukaryota > Metazoa > Arthropoda > Malacostraca > Decapoda > Penaeidae > Penaeus > Penaeus vannamei. Next base: position 24,796,731 of record NC_091591.1, on the reverse strand, counting down.
AAGAAGAAGAAGAAGAAAAAGAAAGAGAGGGAGAAGGAGAGAGGAGAAGGAGAAGGAGAAGGAGAAGGAGAAAGAAAGGGAGAAGGAGAGAGGAGGAGAAGGAGAAGGAGAAGAAGAAGAAGGAGAAGGAGAAGGAGAAGGAGAAGGAGAAGGGAGAAGGAGAAGAAGGAGAGGGAGAGGGAGAGGGAGAGGGAGAGGGAGAGGGAGAGGGGCGGAGACTCGTATGGGGAGAGAGGAGTGCTATGGGCGGGATCAGGAGGGAGGGGAGACCCGGGAACAGGAGGAAGGGATGGGGGCAGAAAGGGGAGGGAAGAGGAGGGACAAGGAGGAAAGGGTCAGAAAGAAGGGGGAGGGAGAGGGGAAGAAGGAAAGGGAGGGAAGGTGGTAGAAGGGGCGAGGGAAGAGAAGGGGGCAGAAGAAAGGGGAGGAAAGGGACAGGGACAGACAGTAAGAAGGGAAGGGGTAGAAGAGCGTAGACAGAAGGACAGGAAGAGTTATGGGGAGGAGAGAGGAGACGAGGGGAGATGAGAGGGGAGGAAAGGCAAAGAGGAGAGGATCGAGGGAAGGGGAGGAGAGCAAAGGATAAGAGAGAAAAGAGGAGAGGAGAGGAAAGGAATTGAGAGAGGAAGAAAGGAGGAGAACAGGAAAGGAAAGAATAACAGAGGTGAGATGTGAGGAGGCAAAAGAAGCCAAAAGGAAAGACAGGAGAGAGAAGAAAATGGATACGAAAAAAAATGGGAGAGAGAATGGCGAAGGAAAGAAGACGGAAGTAGAGGAGAGGAAGAAAAAAATACG
>NC_091591.1:24780936-24790936 GCF_042767895.1 Penaeus vannamei | reverse complement strand
CACACGCCCCCAGGTTACCTCTCCCTCCCCCTCCCTCCCTCCCTCCCTCCCTCCCTCCCTCCCTCTCTCTCTCTCTGACACACACACACACAAACAAACACGTACATACAAACACACACACACACACACACACACAAACAAACACACACACACAAACAAACACACACGCAAACAAACACACACGCAAACAAACACACACGCAAACAAACACACACACGAGTCTTGCCACATGAGAGTGCTCGGTCTCCCGTGTCCGTAAAAACCGCCCGTGATAAATGTCCCCCATACACCTAATTACACCTTTCGCGCACATGAAAAATGCCTCCAGTACTCGGGCCTCCGCGCAGAATGGGAATGCGATCTGCCGGTTGTTCTGCGCACTCACTCCCTCCCTCCATCACCCCCCCCTTCCCCCTCTCTCCCTCCATCCCCCCTTCCCTCTCTCCCTCCATCACCCCCCACCCTTCCCTCTCTCCATTCCTTCACCGCTTCCTCTTCCATCTTATTTCTCTATCTCTCTTCCCCATCATCCTATTTCTCTATCTCTCTTCCACATCATTCTATTTCTCTATCTCTCTTCCCCATCATCCTATTCCTCTATCTCCCTTCCCCATCATACTATTTCTCTATCTCCCCTTCCCCCTCATACTATTTCTCTATCTCCACCCTTCCCCCTCATACTATTTCTCTATCTCCCTTCCTCCTCATCTTATTTCTCTATTTCCCTTTCCCCTCATACCATTTCTTTATCTCCCTTCCCCATCATCCTAGTTCTCTATCTTCCTTCCCCATCATCCTATTTTCTATTTCCCTTCCCCATTCCCCCAATTCCTTCACCCCCTTCCCACCTTCCCCCCACGCCTTCACGCCCCCCTTCCCCCTTTACCAACCCCCTATACCCCCCTACCCACGCCTTCTTCCCCCACGTGACCACGGAATTCGCCCAGCCCGGAGTCTACGGTGCCCGCCCGCCCGGTTTCACTAGCGCCTTCCCCCGCCCGAGCTGCACGCCGCCCTGGTAGACGAGTAGATAGTAGTAGACAGAAGACCGTGTAATTGCTTATTTCTTTTAATTGATATAGTACAGACTATAATAATGCTATAATCTAAACAGTAGTAGACAGAGGACTGTAATTGTTTATTTCTTATAAATGATTTAGAAGACTAAAATAATGCTATAGTCTAAATAGTAGTAGACATAGGACCGTGTAATTGCTTATTTCTTTTAACTGATATAGTACAGACTATAATAATGCTATAGTCTAAATAGTAGTAGACAGAGGACCGTGTAATTGCTTATTTCTTTTAAATGATATAGAAGACTAAAATAATGCTATAGTCTAAATTTCCAACGTAATAACATTATGTAATGCTATGACCACGTATCCAAATCATGTACTACAGCTTACCCACGCCTGTGCAGTTCAGGGTGGTAAATAAAGGACTAAAATAAAAAAAATAAAAAATAAACAAAAGTCAGCGCGGCCCTTCAGAATACCCCAGTGGCGTGGGGACCCCGGGGGGCTAGGTCCCTCGAGGATCCCCCTCTATTTAATGAAAAATACACATGACGGATTAAAAACATCGAACATCGAGCAAATAATTATTTTTGCCGGTATAGAAACATAAAAAACGTACACCTTTTTAACATCATTAACACTATGATACACTGATACAATATCCACACTAACAAGCCATACAACATCTATTACATCCTTCAAAATCTTATACACGGTGTATTTTACTCCATTTACCTTTCCACGGTTAATTTCCCATCTTTCGTCAGGCGTCATTTCGGGCTCCTGACCTCGAGGCGGCCAAGCACCACCTGACGGAGGCGGTGGAATATCGTCCCCGCCCCCCTTCGCCGCGTCCCTGAGTGCACCGCGGGGACGGCGAGCCTCTTCACGCCTGGCCGATGGCGGAGGAGGAGTCTTGTCGTTTCTCCTCCTCATTGAAGCAAGACTGTCTCTGTCTCTCTCTCTCTCTCTCTCTCTCTTTCTCTCTCTCTCTCTCTCTCTATATATATATATATATATACATTGTTATATATATACATTGTTATATATATATATACATTGTTATATATATACAATTTTTTATATATATACATTGTTATATACATATATATAACAATGTATATATATACATTGTTATATATATATAATTGTTATATATGTATGTATATATATATATATATATATATATATATATAAAACAATGTATATATATATAACAATGTATATATATAACAATGTATATATATAACAATGTATATATATATAACAACCTTATATTCATAATTATGTATTGTAATATAATTCACCGCTATAAACCACGAGTGTGCGTTTGTATACATATACAAAACAACAGCATCCCAACCTCAGGAAATACTAAACCACACACGGAAAAAAACAGAGAAAGAGTGAGAGAGGGAGAGAGAGAGAGAGAGAGAGAGAGGGAGAGGGAGAGGGAGAGGGAGAGGGAGAGGGAGAGGGAGGGAGAGAGAGAGAGAGAGAGAGAGAGAGAGAGAGAGAGAGAGAGAGAGAGAGAGAGAGAGAGAGAGAGAGAGAGAGAGAGAGAAAGGGAGAGAAAGAGAGAGTGAGATAGATGGAAAGAGTGAGTGAGATAGAGAAAGAGAGACTGACAGACAGAAATAAAAAAAGAGAGAAAGAGACCGAAACCAAATTAAACCAGACACCAGACCTAAAGGAGGAAAGCCACAAAGCAGAACCCCCACCCCCCTCTGACCCCCCATGACCCCCCCCCCTCTACCCTCTGACACCCCCATGACCCCCACCCACCCTCTGACACCCCCATGACCCCCCCACTTTGACATCGGCCCAGAGCGCCCTTTCCGGCGCCGCCTGGACCGAACCAGATCCCGCCGGCAAAGGAGCGCCTAATAAGCCCAACAAGAAGACGCTGCATTAATTATTCCCTGTTAATTACCTAGGAAGCATTAGTGGCTGATTCGGTGAAAGGCGACAAGACGGAGAATGAGGTAAATGAGAGAAATAAGCGTGAGAGGACGCAACGCAGAGAGAGGGAAGAGAAAGAGGGCGACGCACGGAGAGAGGGAAGAGAGAGAGGAGGATGAGAAAGAGGGGCCGCACAGAGAGAGGGAAGAGAGGAGGAGAAAGAGGAGAAGAAGAAGAAAGATAAGGAGGAGAAGTAGTAGTAGTAGGAGGACTAGACCGATAATAAGATGAAGGAGACAAGACAAAACTCCGACAAGAACGATAAATAACAGTAACAACCGAGCAGACACACATCTCGCGGCGATCGACATAAATAAATAAATAAATAAATAATAAAAAACGAAACGAATATGTACTGAAAAAATGCACACAAAAAAGGAAAATAAGATAAAGGAGGAAAATAGGTGTTTCGGCGAAGGAATCGACTATCTAGGAACCGCGGTTGGCGAAGCAGGAAAAAAGGTTTCATGCCGACACGTACCTTAGGTTTCGGGACGAGAGAGAGAGAGAGAGAGAGAGAGAGAGAGAGAGAGAGAGAGAGAGAGAGAGAGAGAGAGAGAGAGAGAGAGAGAGAGAGAGAGAGAGAGAGAGAGAGAGAGAGAAAAGAGAGAGAGAGAGAGAGAGAGAGAGAGAGAGAGAGAGAGAGAGAGAGAGAGAGAGAGAGAGAGAGAGAGAGAGAGAGAGAGAGAGAGGGAGGGAGAGAGAGAGAGGAAGAGGGAGAGAGGGAAAGAGGGAGAGAGGGAAAGAGGGAGAGAGGAAAGAGGGAGAGAGGGAAAGAGGGAGAGAGGGAAAGAGGGAGAGAGGGAAAGAGGGAGAGAGGGAAGGAAAGAGAGAGGGAAAGAGGGAGAGAGGGAAGGAGAGAGAGAGAGAATGTGGGATCAAGATCAAGCATGACGTGTGTGTGTTTATTTGCCAGCGTGCTCGTACGTGCATACGTCTCCATGCTCCTATCCGTGCACATCCTTCCCAACACCAATCAACCCCCCCATCCCCTCCTCCTCCTCCTCCTACCCCTCCTCCTCCTCCTCCTCCAGCCCACGAAAGCAAGAGAAAGAACAGGCCCGATCCGGATCAGAAATGAGCTTCCTCCTTTTTGGCATAAAAAGGTGAAACGCTCGTAGACTGTGGCGCTGCGTCGAGTGGCCTTGGGGATGGGCCGGGCGAGGCAGCACAGGCGCTTCTGGGGAATTTCCTCGGAGAAGTTGACGAGGTCTTACACATGACCCCAAGGAGTGGGTAGGGGTGGGTGGGGGTGGGGGTGGGGGAGGAGAGGGGGGGGTGAACCAAAGGGTGAGTGGGGGTGGGGGTGGGGGAGGAGAGAGGGGATGAACTAAGGGGTGGGTGGGGTGGGGTGGGGAGAGAGGGGGATGAATCAAGGGGTGGGTGGGGAGGGGTGGGGGAGGAGAGGGGGGATAGACCAAGGGGTGGGTGGGGGTGGGGGAGGAGAGAGGGGGATGAACCTAGGGTTGGGTGGGGGAGGAGAGGGGGCATGAACCAAGGGGTGGGTGGGGGTGGGGGAGGAGAGGGATGAACCAAGGGGTGGGTGGGGTGGGGGAGGAGAGGGGGATGAACCAAGGAGTGGGTGGGGGTGGGGGTGGAGGGGGGATGACCCCAAGGAGTGGGTGAGGTGGGGGAGGAGAGGGGGCATGACCCAAGGGGTGGGTGGGGGTGGGAGAGGGGGAGGGAGAGAATGAGAGAAGTGTGGAGAAATATCATGGGGGAGGGAAGGAGGGAGGGTGGGGGATAGGGAGAAGGAGATGGGATTGGAGAGAGAGTGAGAGCGAGAGGTAGATATATATGATATATATATATATATATATATATATATATATATATATATATATATATATATATACATATATATGGAGAGAGATAGAGATAGAGAGAGAGAGAGAGAGAGAGAGAGAGAGAGAGAGAGAGAGAGAGAGAGAGAGAGAGAGATCACTAACAAAAGAGATGCAAGCTCACTATACTCCAAAAAGGGATATTGTGAACAAAAGCAAATGACGAACTATTTTGCTATTGAAGAAGAAGAAGAAGAAGAAGAAGAGGAAGATGAAGATGGAGGAAAAGGGGGAGGAGGAGGAGGAGGAGGAGGAAGGAGCATGGAGAAGGAGAAAAAGGAGAACAAAATAAGGAGGAGAAAAGGTAGCAGAAGAAGAATAAGAAAAAAAGGAAAATAATGAAGCAAAAGAAGAAGGCGGAGGAAAATAGGAAGGAGGAGGAGGATGGAGGAGCATGGAGAAGGAGAAAAAGGAGAACAAAATAAGGAGGAGAAAAGGTAGTAGAAGAAGAATAAGAAAAAAAGGAAAATAATGAAGCCAAAGAAGAAGGCGGAGGAAAATAGGAAGGAGGAGGAGGAGGAAGCCACGCAACGCCAACACGGGAAAAAAAAAACACAACTAACCGCCGATTCATTGCGTCAGCCGCTCCTCGCTCTTACCGTTTCTCGAATCCATTAAAAAAAAAAAAAAATAACTGCCTCAGACTCAATCAAATCCTCCAATCCTCCACCAAATCTTCCAGAATCCTCTATAAAATCAATAAATGATTATTCCACGCAAGTACGTATCAATAAATGATTATTTCAGGCAACCATGTATCAAGGATATCATTTCACGGGCTGATCGAGAAGCGTCTGGAAGGTTCTCTGGCCTTACGAAATCAGCTGGTTCGGAGGAGGATTTTTTTTCTTTTATACATGTCAGTAACTTGGAGGTGGCTGCATCGGCGTCATTAGTAAGGGGTGGGGGATGGGGGGAGAGGGACGGGGGGGGGAGGGGGGGGGGGGTGAGGGAGGGGGTGGGGTAGGGTGAGGGGGTGAGGATGGGGGTGGGTGTGAGAGATGGGGGATGGGGGACGGGGGTGGGGGATGGGGGATGGGGGATGGGCGTGGGGATGGGGTGGGGGAAGGGGGTGATGGGAGAACGATGGGGGTGAGGGATGGGGAAGGGGGATGGGGGATGGGGTGGGGGTGGTGGGGGATGGGCGTGGGGGATGGGTTGTGAGGGATGGGGGTGGGGACAGGGTGGGGGATGGGCGTGGGTGATGGGGACGGGGGCGGGGTTGATGGATAAGGATGATGATAATGATGATGAGGAGGAGGAAGAGAATTGATGATTGGCATTTAATGACGTTGATTATGATGATGATGATAATAATGAGGATAATAATCATGCTGATAATGATGAAGATGATGACAATAAATGATGATAATGATGAAGATGATGACAATAAATGATGATAATGATGAAGATGATGACAATGACTGATGATAATGATGATGATAATGAATGATGATAATGATGAAGATGACCATGATGAAAATGATAACTGATGATGACGACAACGACAAAGATAACCGCAACATCAACATCACAAACAAACCCACTCGACAACCAATCAGCTGATCCAACGCCAAGTCTAAAGCAACACCCAAACATTCGCATAACAATGCAACTAACAAAGCGCCCCCCCTCTCCCCCCTCCCCTTCGCGCCCCCTAAGATAACCCCTCCCCCCAACCCCCCTTGGCCCCGTCCAAGATAAACCCTCCCTCCTCCCCTTGGCCCCCCCAAAGAAAAACCCTTCCCTCCCCTTCGCCCCCCTAAAGAAAAACCCTCCCCCTCCCCCAACCCCACCTCCACCCCCAAGATAAACCCTCCCCCGTCCCCTTCACCCACCCCAAAGAAAAACCCTTCCCCCTCCCTTCGCCCCCAAGAAAAACCCTCCCCCTCCCCTTCAGCCTCCCCCACCCAAGAAAAAAACCTGCCCCGTCCCCTTCGCCTCCCCCTCACAAAGAAAAACCCTCCCTCGCCCCCCAAAGAAAAACCCTCCCCCTCCCCTCTCCCCTTCGCCCCCAAAGAAAACCCTCCCCATCTCTCCCCCAAAAAAAAAACCCTGCCCCTCCCCCCAAAGAAAAACCCTCCCCTCTCCCCTTCGCCCCCCAAAAAACTCTTCCCCTCTCCCCTTCGCCCCCATAGAAAACCTCCCCCTCTCCCCCCCAAAGAAAAACCTCCCCCGTCTCTCCCTCCCCCAAGAAAAAAAACCTGCCCCCTTCCCCCAAAGAAAAACCCTTTCCCCCTCTCCCCCCTAAGAAAAAAACCCTGCCCCCACCCTTCTCCTCTTGGAACTCCACACATCAAAGCTTTGGCGAGCTGCTTCGTCATTCCCCGCCGTAGCACCGCCTTGCGCGTGTCATTAAACCCTTCGTTTTTTTCTCCTCTCTCTCTCTCTCTCTTTATCTTTTTATCTGATTCGCATTTGTTTTTTTCTCCCGATCTCTCGAAAACAGGCCGAGAACGCTTCTCTCCTTTCTCTGCCTCTTTCCTTCTCTCTTCCTTTCTACCTTCTTTCTCCTCTTCTTTTCTATCTTCTTTCTTCCTTTTCTTCCCCAATACCCCTTCCTTCCTTTCTTATTCTTCTCCTCCATCTTCATTTTATTCCCCTTCGTCATCCCCCTTCTCCTCCTCTTCCTATCCAATAACCCCCCCCCTCTCCTCCTTCACCTTCAGTGGGGGGGGGGGGGTGATGCAGTTTCAAAGGCAAAACGTTGGCTGAAAAGGTCCAGAATGTGACTGATTCTCTCTTCCTCTTTACTCGAGAAAAAGAGGAGATGGAGGGAGGGAAGGGAGGGAGGGAGGGAGGGAGGGAGAGAGAGAGAGAGAGAGAGAGAGAGAGAGAGAGAGAGAGAGAGAGAGAGAGAGAGAGAGAGAGAGAGAGAGAGAGAGAGAGGAAGGGGAGAGGGAGGGGAGAGGAGAGGGAGAGGGAGAGAGGAGAGGGAGAGAGGAGGGAAAGATAGAGGGAGAGAGAGGGAGGAGGGGCGGGAGAGAGGGAGAGAGAGAGGGGGCAGATGGAGGGAGAGATAGAGGGAAGGAAGAAGACTGGCAGGAGAGGGAGAGGGAGGGAAAAAGAGAGGGAGAGAGGGAGGGATGAAGAGAGGGAGAGAGGGAGGGGAGGAGAGCGCGAGAGAAGGGAAGGGAGTGAGAGGGAGATAATTCATTCAACTACTTGGTACGTGTCATTAAGAGAAAAAAAACAAAACATCAGGCTAATCAAAACTTACACCCTCCATGACCGCGATATACATCAACAAGAGAGAGGCAGACAGAGATACACACACATTTTCCATAAGAAAAAAGAGAGAAAAAACAGAGATGGGAAGACAAGAGACAGTTCTACAGAAAGAGTTCCCCTCCACACACACACACACACACACACACACACACACACACACACACACACACACACACACACACACACACACACACACACACACACACACACACACACACACACACACACACACACACACACACACACACACACACACACACACACACACACGCACACGCACACGCACACGCACACGCACACGCACACGCACACACACGGTGACCAAACTGGCGCCCGAATCAGCCCGCGAAGAAAAGCTCTTCCCATCCGGCGATCGTCTGCTCCAGATTCCCTCCTCGGCGCAGCAGCGGGAGGGCGGCTCGGCGTCGCGAGGGCGTGGGACGGACCGGAGGGAAAAAAATGCCAGAGAACGAGTTCTATTCCAGCCGGGGATTCCCCCGAAGAAATCGCGCCGCGTGCGAAACGGGAGAAACTTTTTGCTGCATGACTTCATCCCCGCCTTTTCTCTCTCTCTCTCTCTCTCTCGCTTGCTTCTGATTCTTATCATCATCATCATCGAACCCTTTCTATTTGGATCATTTCTCCGACTCCTCCCCTTCCACGACAGAAACGAGATGATGTGAAAGCCCAAGCGCATCCACACCCGCTCCTTCCCTTCCAGGAGCGGCGCAAAAACCGCAGCCGGCGACGGCGACGGCGGCGGGGGCATCCGGCCGCACGAGAGGGTCTCGCCCCGCCGCCGCCGCCCCCCGCCCGCCCGCCCTCGGTGACCGGCTCGCGCTGGCAGGAGGAGGAGGGCGAGGGAGGCCTGCACGCGCTCGCTCCTGCCTTCGCTCCCGTTTCTCAAGAGCACCAGTTTCTTTCTCCTTTTTTGCGCGCGCACGGACTGGCTCGAACCGGGAGGAGGCCCACGGACGGCTCGTGGGGGAAGCAGCGTGTCTTCGGAGACGTTTCCCAAGACCTCCGCTTTTTCTTCTCTTTTAGGGAGAGCATTGCACAACGCCAAGGAAACTCCCGAGAAGTGGGCGGCGCGGGATGCTGCCGAGGTGCTGGGCGGGTGGGGGAGGAGGGGCGGACGGGCAGACAGGAGGATGGGCGGACTCAGCTGGACAAACAGACAGACAGACGGATGTACGGAAACAGTCGGGCAGATGGACAGACGGACAGACGGACGAATGGATAAAGAGAAACTGATTGACTGGTGAAAACAGACGAACAAGCAGTCAGGCAGACGGACTAAGACAGACAGACAAACAGACCCCAAAAATAAAAAAAAGACACGGACGAACACAGATGGACAGACTGACAGAGACAGGCGGACGACCACACTGTCAGAAGGACCGACACACAGACACTGGAACAGGCACACAGGAGAAGACAAGCAAAGGGACACACACACAAACGCACACACACACACACACACACAAACGCACACACACACACACACACAAACGCACACACACACACACACACAAACGCACACACACACGCACACACGAACGAACGAAACGAAGCCATGAACGGGACGCGTCTCGCTCCTCCTCCGGCGGTCTCGAACATCCCGATTACGAAACGGAGGCTGACGCACTCACTCACAGGGAGGGGGGGAGGGAGGAGGGACGAGGGGAGAACCAGAGAGAGAGGGGGGGAGGGGGAGGGGGAGGGGGAGAGGAGGGGGAAGGGACGAGGAGGAGAGAGAGAGAGAGAGAGAGAGAGAGAGAGAGAGAGAGAGAGAGAGAGAGAGAGAGAGAGAGAGAGAGAGAGAGAGAGAAAGACAGAGAGAGAATTAAAAAAAAACAGAAAAGAAAGAAAAAAAGAAAGGGAGAGATAGATGGATAGATAGATAGATAGATAGATAGATAGATAGATAGAGAGAGATAGAGA
>NC_091591.1:24770936-24775936 GCF_042767895.1 Penaeus vannamei | reverse complement strand
CAACTGAGTGCCCTCTCCTCTCCCTCCCCTCTCATCCTCTAAAGAATTCTTCCCCCTCCCTCCCCTCTCCCCCCGTCACCCTCTCCAGAATCCTCCCCCTCCCCCTCCCTCCTCTCCCCCTCACCCTCTTCCAGACTCCTTTCCCCTTCACCCTCTACAGAATCCTCCCCTCTCAGCCGCTTCAGAAGAATTCTTCCCCCTCCCTCCCCTCTCCCCCCCTCACCCTCTACAGAATCCTCCCCTCACCCTCTACAAACTCCTCCCCTCACAGCCGCTAAAGGACACCTAGGACTCTCCCCTCCCCTCTGTTTTTCCCCCCCTAGATCCTACGGCGAAAGGACGCGAGCAGGCAGTGCACGGATCCCCGTGTCGGCGAAGGACTTCTTCCACGCGCTCGTCCGGCGGCGATATCCTAGCGCATCCCGGGGGAAAAAGGAGGAGGAGGAGGAGGAGGAGGAACAGGACTCGCCGCCGGGGACACGATCCTGTCACGGGGAGATACACACGGGGGAAAAAATATGCTCTCTTTGTCTCTGTCGCTCCCTTCCTCCTCCTCCTCCTTTTACTTTTTTTCCTTCTTCTTTTTCTTCTTCTTCCTCCCTCCCTCTCTCATACACTCAGATACAAAGAACCAAGATTTCCTTCTTCTTCTCCCTCCCTCTCTCTCACATACACAGAGAGATACAAAGAACCAAGAAAAAAGGAATAAGCACACCTGCAAATCAGAATCACAGAGGCAAGAGACACATATCCCACCCAGACACACGTTCACACTTCATACTTACACACGCACATATGACCCAGAACATCGAGCCGCCCAGCAGCCCTTCCCCGCCCACCATACGCCCTACTTCTGTCCCTCCCCCCCTCCTCCCCCCCTCGCCCCCCACCAACACAAGCGAGAAAAGAAAACAGAAAAAGAAAGTCATCTTTACTCCTCCCCAACACAACCACGAGAGGAAAAAGAAAGGAAAAGCAACAAAAAAATCCTTTCGACTCCCCCCCCCCCCCCGAGAAAAGAATCTCCTTTTCTCCTCCTCCAACACAAACAGGAGAAAAAAAGAAAAATAATAATTTCTATCCTCATCCCACAATCACAACTAAGAAAAAAAAAGAAAAGAAAAAAATAAGAAAAATTATATCTTTTCTACTCCCCTCCAATAACTAAAAAAAAAAAAAAAAAAAAAAAAAAAAAAGAGAGAATCAGAAAAAAATTAGAGCCATTTTATCCCTCTCTCCACTCTCCCCCTACCAACCCAACCCAAGAGCCGAAACAACACGAGACAAAAAACAAGCACCACACTACCTTTGCAATATTTCCCTTCCTCCTCTTCCCCCCCGCTCCCCCCACCTCCACCTCGCCCATCATATCTGCCCTCCATCGCCCCCGCCCTGCGATTTAGCACGAGAGCAGACCCATTCACTTCTATGTCCCTCTCACGTCATTCCGGCGACAACCGCCTTAGTGAAAAAAGGATGGTATATCACCTCAAATAAGCAGATAAAGGTTTTAAAAAATATTCTTACCTATGCAAACGCGCCTCAAATAAGTAATTAATGGTTTAAAAAAATATTCTTACCTATGCAAACGCGCCTCAAAGAAGCAATTAATGTTTAAAAAAATATTCTTACCTATGCAAGCACACCCCAAATAAGCCGATAATGATTCTAAAAATATAATTACCTATGCAAACGCACCTCAAATAAGCAATTAATTATTAAAAAACATTTTTACCCGTAAGCGCTAAGCCAATGCCGTACGGACACCTCCTCTTTTCTCTCTCTCTCTCTCTCTCTCTCTCTCTCTCTCTCTCTCTCTCTCTCTCTCGCCTTCTCTCTCTCTCTCTCTCTCTCATTGTGTTTCTCTCTCTCTTTCTCATCATTGCTCTCCCTCTTTCTCACTACTACTCCCTCTCTCTCACTCTCTTACTCTCTCTCTTTCCCTCTCTCTCACTCTCTTTCTCTCTCTCCTTCTACCTCTTTTTCTCTCTCCCTCTCCTACTCACTCACTCCCTCTCTTTCTCACTACTACTCCCTCTGTCTTTCTTTTTCTCTCTCTCTCCTCTCCCTCTTTCTCTCTCATCTCTTTTCTCTCTCCCTCTCCCTCTTTTTCTCTCTCCCTCTCTCTCCCTCTCAACATCCGTAATACCAAACACCGTCGAAGAGAGCGCGCGCGCGGATGAAAAGCGCTGCGTCATTACGTTGACGGATGAATCGGGGACCAAACAAGAAAACCCTGTAATTTTCTGGCTGTGCTTTCATCTCCGTTTTTTTTTCTCTATGTTGTTTTTCTGACCTGTCTGGTTTTATTTTATTCTTTTTTTTTAGCAATCTTTAAGCATGTGAACTTATCTATTATATTCGGTTATATATTCACATTGTTTAAATAATCGTTTCCTGATTTAGTCTTAATGCATCCATTCGTTTCCTTTCTTATTCGCCTTCATGCCCCTTACCACTCCCCTCACCTCCCCTCTTCTTCTTCTTCTTCTCCACCTCCTCTCCCACCCCCACACTCCTCCCTCCTCCTCTTGCTCTCCACCCCCACCTCCTCCACCACCTCCCACCACCTCCACCTCCTCTTCCACCTCCACCCCTCACCTCCTCCTCCACCCCCACCCCCACCTCCTCCTCCACCCCCACCTCCACCACCTCTTCCACCCCCACCTCCTCCTCCATCCCCACCCCCACCTCCTCCTCCACCTCCTCCTCCTCCCTACACCGACCCGGGGCGACGAGGAGACCAAATCGGGACCGTCTATTATTCTCCCCCGGGGAAGGCGCAGGGGGGGGGGGGGAGAGGGAGGGAGTGTACACCCGTGTGGGATAGATGGGGTATAGGGTGAGTTAGGAGCATAGAGAGATGGGGAGGGGAGAGAATAAGAAAGAGAGAAAAAGGTAGGGAGGGAGGAGGGAGGAGAAAGGAAGGGAAGGAAATAGCTTGGAGGGGGGAGGGGGGAAGGAGGGAAAGGAGGAAGGAGGAGGAGGGAGAGGGAGAAGGAGAGAAGGAGAGATAGGAGAGATAAAGCAGAAGAGTGAGAGAAAGATAGAGAGAGAGAGAGAGAGAGAGAGAGAGAGAGAGAGAGAGAGAGAGAGAGAGAGAGAGAGAGAGAGAGAGAGAGAGAGAGAGAGAGAGAGAGAGGGGGGGGGAAGAGAAAGGGAGAGGAAAAAGCACGGAGGGAAGGGGGAAGGAGGGAGGGAGAGAAAGAAGGAAGGAGGGAGGAGAGAAGGCTAACACTGAGGGAGGAGGGAGGAAACACGAAGGCAAGCCCGAAACAAAACAAACGAAAGAGAAAGAAATGAAGAGGGGAAGGATAACACTATCCTCCCCCCATCGACATCACTGCCGCCGCCACCGCCACCACCATCATCCCAATTCAACACACAAACAGACATGAAAATAAATGCATCTCCCTCCCTGGAATGAAACCCTCCAGCTCGCCACCGCCGCTCGCCAACGCCATCCAAACGGGTCCTTTGGCAGAATGGTGGAGGAAGCATTTACGGTAAATACGAACTATACAACTAATAATATTAGTACTTCTACCTCTACTACTTCTACTACTACTACTACTATTACTATTAACACTACTACTACAACTAGCACTGCTACTATCATTACCTACAAGCACTACTACTAGTACTACTACTACTATTACCACTACTACTACTAATAGCACTACTACTACTATTACCACCACTACTATTACTACTACCAATAGCACTGCTACTATTAATAGCACTACTACTACTAATAGCACTACTACTACTAATAGCACTACTACTACTAATAGCACTACTACTACTAATAGCACTACTACTACTACTACTACTACTACCACCACTACCATTACCATCTCCACTACAACTGCTACTACTGTTCTTATCAACAATGTTAAAATTATGCTAAACTAGTTTTACGACTGTTAATACTACTATTACTGCTATTTTATCAGTAATGTAAAAAAAACTGCTACTATTACGACTACTCCTGCTGTTACTACTACTACTACTACTACTACTATTTATATCAATAATGACAAATATAATGCTCCTACTACTATTACGACTGCTGCTGCTCTTACTACTACTACTACTACTACTACTACTACTACTACTACTACTACTACTACTACTACTACTACTACTACTACTACAGCTACTATCATTATTCATACAAATAATGACCAAAATAATGTTTCTACTGCTACTGCGACAACAATAACAATAATAGGAACAATAAAAATAGAAACCATAAAAAAAAACAGGAGAAGGCAATAGGGTGAGGAAGACGGGGAAGGAGGTGGGAGAGGAAGGAAGGAGAGAAAAGCGGCAGAAGGTGATAAAGCGAAGACAACTCAAGGAAGAATAAAGGTCACAACACCGAGCTGCATGTTCCTTCTCTCTTCCTCCGTCCCTCCCTACACCTTTCTCTCACCCCTCCCTCCTTCCTCCTTCCTCCTCCCCCTCCCCTACCACCGTTTCTCCCCCCATTCCTCTCCTCCCTCCCCTACCACCCTTCCTCTCCTCCTTCCCTCCCCCTACTCCCTTTCTCCTCGCCCCATCCACCCTCCTTCCCCATCCTCTCCCCTACCGTTTCTCCCCCATCTCCCTCCCCTACCACCCCTTCCTCCTCCTCCCCTACCACCCTTTCTCCTCCTCCCTCCTCCCCTACCACCCTTTCCTCTCCTCCCCTTACCACCATTCTCTCCTCTCCCCCATCTCCCTCACCTACCCTCCACTGACTCCCTCCCCCTTCCCTCTCTCCTCTCCCCCTTCTCCATCAACCTCCCCCCCTCCCCCTCCCCCTCCCCCCAAACCAACGTCCTTGGGAGAGATTTGGAGACCGGGAACTCCTCCTCAGGCGACGCTGCGTGGTGTGGCGGTGGTGTGGCGGTGGTGTGGCGGTGGTGTGGCGGTGGTGTGGCGGTGGTGTGGCGGTGATGGGGCGGTGGTGTGGCGGTGATGGGGCGGTGATGTGGCGGTGATGTGGCGGTGGT
>NC_091591.1:24755936-24765936 GCF_042767895.1 Penaeus vannamei | reverse complement strand
TGTTCGCAACGTGTCTTCCCCCCTCTCCCCTCCCCTTCTCTCCATGTGTCTGTAAGTCTATCTATCGTTTATCCGCTTTCACTGTTTCCTTCACATTTATTTCTCTCTCAGCGTTTTGTTCACCCCCCCACGGTAATATGGCTTATTTTACCCTATCTACCCAAATCTACTAACTTGGTAGAGCTATCTTAAGTTTTCTTAACTCCTCATTTTCATTCCTCTTGCCCCTAATTAAACGAACCGCAATCTTATAGGAATTGGACGTAAAAAAGTAAAAAAAGAAAAAAAAATAAACAAAAAAAAGGAAAAACAAAATATATATATATTTTTTTTATGAATAATCCTCCCTAAAAAAATGACAGATACAGACACACACAATAGATAAAAAAGAGTAAAATCCGGGACTGAAATACTGAAATGACATTAAAACGAACCGACAAACGTTAAAAAATCGCCCTTAAATCTAGTGGTATCGATCTGTGGCAACACTTACCTTCCCAGCGCCACTACAGCCAAACATTCTTGCAAACATACCTGTGAGAGAGAACGAATGTTAATAATACTCTTAATTATTATAATTATAATAATAATAATGATGATGATGATAATAATAATAATAATGATAATAATGATAATAATAATAATAATGATAATAATGATAATAATAATAATAATGATAATAATAATAATAATGATAATAATAATAATGATAATAATAATAATAATAATAATAATAATAATAATAATAATAATAATAATAATAATAATAATAATAATAATAATAAATAATAATAATAATGATAATAATAATAATAATAATAATAATAATAATAATAATAATAATAATAATAATAATAATAATAATAATAATAATAATAATAATAATGATAATAATAATAATAATAATAATAATGATAATAATAATAATAATAATAATAATAATAATAATAATGATAATAATAACAATGTTAATTATAATAATGATGATAATAATAATAATAATAACAGCAACAACAATAATAACGATAATAATAAAGAGCTAGCACAATTACATCAATAATGACATTAATGATAAAAATAAATAATAATGATAATAATAAATACAAAAAATGATAACGAAAATAAATAGGATAATATATAATAATAACATTAATAATCTAACAGTGACATATATTATAATAACAATAGTAATAATAATAGCAATAACAACAATATCAATAATAATAATAGCAATAATAATAAATATAACAAGAATTAAAGTCACGATGATAATAACAGAAAAAACAACTAAAAGTAATAATCATCATAGCAATAATAATAATAATAATAATAATAATAATAATAATAATAACAATAATAATAATAATAACAACAACAATAATAGCTCCGACACTTACAAGAACATTACTACTACTACTCCTATTACTAATACTAATAATAATAACAATAAGAACATATAATACGAACACCAATCACTATTGTAACAAAAATATCAGCAGTAATAATAATACTCATAATAATAATCAGGATAATGATGATGATAATGATGATAATCAAAACAATAATAATAGCAATAATAATAATAATAGTAATAATAAAATAATAACAACAACAACAGGTATAATAATAATGATAATAATAATAACAAAAATTATAATGCTACTACTACTACTTTTACTAATGATAAAAGCAACAGATACAACAACAAAAACATGAACTATAACAGCGATACCCAATATTATAATAATGATGGCGATGGTGATTTAATAACTGATATAATCAGCCAACAACAACAACCGAAGAAAACTGGATATATGCTCTGTATTCACACAACCCTCATCCTCGTCCTCACAACCATTACAATAATCATAACAATGATAATAGCAATATCAGAAATAATAAGAACGGCTAAGAGGAAGAGGCAGCGAACGAGAGCAAAAACAAAACAAAAAACAAAAAACAGCAAAGGACCCCGGCAATAAAAATAAACCACGTCTTGTCTCTAATCTTTATTTTTCTCTCTTTTTTTTCTCCATTTCCTCGTCCCCCGAACCCGCGCCGCCGTCTCAAAGGCCTCTGGTTGATAAATACACGCGTTGGCAACCTTGACTTTCTACAACGCGGATGGGGCAAATCTTTCAACCTTTGGCGACCGCTCAGCCCTTGGTCGCGGGCGGGCGGGCGGGCGGGCGGGCGAATTTCCCGCTCCGGCGAGGGACGGCGCCCGCTCGCTGAGGGACAGTTAGGGCGGCGCAGGCACACACACTTGCAAACACAGATAAACTCGTATATACATAAACGCAAACAGACATAGACACAGATACACGCAAACACGCACAGATACGCGCACACACGCACAGATACGCATACACACGCACAGATACGCACACACACGCACAGATACGCACACACACGCTCAGATACGCACACACACGCACACACACACAACCACACACACACACACACACACACACACACACACACACAAACACCCCCCCCCCACACACACACACAAACACACACGCAAAATAAATTCCCTTTCCCTCTGCCCCCAGCTGCGCCACAAAACCCAAACCAAAATACTACCACCACTTTCCCCCCTTCAAGACACCGGCCAGCGCCACGAATCATGACGCCCTCATTTTTCCGATCTCCGCGAATGGCCAGGAAAAATGCGAGTCATGTGCGAGAAACAAAAACAAAAAAGCAGTGAACTTGGTAGTAGTAGTAGCAGCAGTAATAACAGCAACAGTAGTAGTAGTAGTAATAATAATAACAGGAACAGTAGTAGTAGTAGTAGTAGTAGTAGTAGTAGTAGTAGTAGTAGTAGTAGTAGTAGTAATAGTTTTAGTAATAATAGTAGTAATAGTAATAATAGCAGTAGTAATAGTAAAAGTAGTGGTAATAATAGTAACATTAGTAGGAATTATAATAATAGCAATAGTAGCAGTAATAATAGTGATAGTAGTAGTAATTATAATAATAGTAATAGTAATAGTAGTAGTAATGATAGTAATAGTAGTAGTATAGCAACAGCAGCAGCAATGGTAGTAGCAGTAGTAATACTAGTAACAGTAACAAGCAACAGCGGTAGTAACAACAGCAATAACAACATCGGTAATCTTAAATGTATCAGCGCTAATCATATAATCTTCGAATAACAATCACAAACACCAACGCCAGCGGCCATACACCACGCAGTCCCCCAAAACAGCAGAGGTGACGTCACGGCAGCAGAGGTGACGTCACGGCGGCAGAGGTGACGTCACGGCGGCACACGAGACAGGCAGACCAAGCGAGATCGCACAAATTGCACACAGCGCAAGGTCAGGTTGCACCACGACGCGCCAGCAGCACCTCTTACCTGCCGTCGAGGAAGGTCGACCAAAGCAGAGGAACATTTGCTCTATATCTATACTATTATGCTTTATTTATTCATTTATTATTTATTATTATTTTTTATTATTATTTATTATTTATTAGTTATTATTTGGGGGCGGGGTTTAACTCCTCCAGAGAAACTTGGATAATTTCTACGACTATAATCCATGCCGCCTTAGCCTCTCCTAGTCATCCAGTCCTCACTCCCTCTAGCCCCTAGCCTCGTCTCCCTCTCTCCCTAGCCCCTAGCCTCACCTCCCCCCGCTTTCCCATAGCCCCTAACCTCCCCCTAGCCCCCAACCTCCCCTAGCCCCTAACTTCCCCCTAGCCCCCAGCCTCCCTATCCCTCCCCCATCACCCACACTGCTCCTACTCAACCCTCCCACCCCATCCCTGGCCCCCACCCGCCCTCCTGTCCTGCTCCCTGCCCCTCCCCGCCCCCCTCCCCGCCTTGTTTTGCCATGCAGAGCTAAACGCCAGGAAACAGCGGTGCCAAGGTGCAATGAAATGCCACTCGCCGGGGGGGGGGGGGACACAGGCGCCGGGTAGAAATCAATAAAAACAAACGGCGTGAGAGACTGATTGGGGAAAGAGAGAGTGTAGGAAGTAAGGAGAGGGAGAGGGAGAGGGAGAGGGAGAGGGAGAGGGAGAGGGAGAGGGAGAGGGAGAGGGAGAGGGAGAGGGAGAGGGAGAGACAGAGAGAAAAAAAGAAGAGGCGAGACCTAGGAAAGGAAAGGGAAGGAAAAAGAGAGAGAGAGAGAGCAGAAAAGGAGGAGAGGAGAGAGGGAATGGGGGAAAGAAAAGAGAGAGAGAGAGAGAGAGAGAGAGAGAGAGAGAGAGAGAGAGAGAGAGAGAGAGAGAGAGAGAGAGAGAGAGAGAGAGAGAGAGAGAGAGAGAGAGCGCAGAAAAGGAGGAAAGGAGAGAGGGAATGGGGAAAGAAAAGAAAGGAGAGAGAGAGAGAGAGAGAGAGAGAGAGAGAGAGAGAGAGAGAGAGAGAGAGAGAGAGAGAGAGAGAGAGAGAGAGAGAGAGAGAGAGAGAGCGCAGAAGAGGAGGAGAGGAGAGGGGGAAGAGGGGAAGAGAAAAAAGAGAAGAGAAAGAGACCTGAAAGGGAAAGTAAGAGAAAAAAAAATACAGGAAGAGAATGCAGAAAAAAGAAAGAAAAAACTTCAATAAGATATCAATAGAAAATAAAGAAATAATAATCAATAATAATAACAATAATAATAATAATAATAGTAATAATAATAATAATAATAATAAGTAGTAGTAGACGAAGAAAGAGAAGTAGTAGAAGACGAAAAGGAAGAACAAGAAAACAAGAACGCGAACAAACCGTGCAACCCATCAATAAACCAGCGAGACGAGAGAAAAAAAAACCCTCCCCGGCCCAGCTTCCGCCCGCCGCACGCCCTCCCCGCTGCCGAAATCTCGCCACCGGAAGAAGGGAGTCGGGGAGTCGGGGGAGTCGGGGGAGTCGGGAGTCGGGAGTCGGGAGTCGGGGAGTCGGGGAGTCGTGGAGTCAGAGTCAGGGAGGGGAGTCGGGGAGTCGGGGAGGCGGGGGTGTCGGGGTCGTGGAATCAGGAGTCGGGGAGTCGGGGAGTCGGGGGGTCGGGGGAGTCGGGTGGACGGGGGGTCGGGGAGTCGGGAGTAGTAGAAGACGAAAAGGAAGAAGAAGAAAAAACAAGAACGCGAACAAACCGTGCAACCCATCAATAAACCAGCGAGACAGGAGAGAAAAAAAACCCTCCCCGGCCCAGCTCCCGCCCGCCGCACGCCCTCCCCGCTGCCGAAATCTCGCCACCGGAAGAAGGGAGTCGGGAGTCGGGGAGTCGAGGAGTCGGGGGAGTCGGGGGGTCGGGGCTGTCGGGGGAGTCGGGGGAGTCGGGGGAGTCGGGGAGTCTGGGGGGTCGGGGAGTCGGGGAGTCGGGGGGTCGGGGGAGGCGGGGAGTCAGGGAGTGGGGGGATTGGGGGAGTCGTGGAGTCGGGAGTAGTAGAAGACGAAAAGGAAGAACAAGAAAACAAGAACGCGAACAAACCGTGCAACCCATCAATAAACCAGCGAGACAGGAGAGAAAAAAAACCCTCCCCGGCCCAGCTTCCGCCCGCCGCACGCCCTCCCCGCTGCCGAAATCTCGCCACCGGAAGAAGGGAGTCGGGGAGTCGGGGAGTCGGGGGAGTCGGGGGAGTCGGGGGAGTCGGGGAGTCAGGGAGTCAGGGAGTCGGGGAGTCGGGGGGTCGGGGAGTCGGGGGAGTCGGGGAAGTCGGGGAGTCGGGGAGTCGAAAAGGAAGAATAAGAAAACAAGAACGCAGACAAACCGTGCAACCCATCAATAAACCAGCGAGACAGGAGAGAAAAAATCCTCCCGGCCTTCCGCCCGCCGCACACCCTCCCCGCTGCCAGAATCTCATCACCGGAAGAAGGGAGTCGGGGGTCGGGGGAGTCGGGAAGTCGGAGTCGGGGAGTCGGGGGGTCGGGGAGTCGGGGGGTCGGGGGAGTCGGGGGGTCGGGGAGTCAGGGAGTCGGGAGTAGTAGAAGACGAAAAGGAAGAACAAGAAAACAAGAACGCGAACAAACCGTGCAACCCATCAATAAACCAGCGAGACAGGAGAGAAAAAAACCCTCCCCGGCCCAGCTTCCGCCCGCCGCACGCCCTCCCCGCTGCCGAAATCTCGCCACCGGAAGAAGGGAGTCGGGGGAGTGGGGGGGTCGGGGAGTTGGGGAGTCGGGAAGTCGGTGAGTCGGGGGAGTCGGAGGGTCGGGGAAGTCGGGGAGTCGGGTGTGATTGAGTCGGGAGTAGTAGAAGACGAAAAGGAAGAACAAGAAAAAACAAGAACGCGAACAAACCGTGCAACCCATCAACAAACCAGCGAGACAGGAGAGAAAAAAAACCCTCCCCGGCCCAGCTTCCGCCCGCCGCACGCCCTCCCCGCTGCCGAAATCTCGCCACCGGAAGAAGGGAGTCGGGGGAGTCGGGGGGGTCGGAGGAGTCGGGGGAGTCGGGGGAGTCGGGGGAGTCGGGGGGTCGGGGAGTCGTGGAGTCGGGAGTAGTAGAAGACGAAAAGGAAGAACAAGAAAACAAGAACGCGAACAAACCGTGCAACCCATCAATAAACCAGCGAGACAGGAGAGAAAAAAAACCCTCCCCGGCCCAGCTTCGGCCCGCCGCCCTCCCGCTGCCGAAATCTCGCCACCGGAAGAAGGGAGTCGGAGTCGGGGAGTCAGAGTCGGAGTCGGGGAGTCGGGGAGTCGGGGATCGGGAGTCAGGGGGTCGGGGAGTCGGGGGGTCGGGGAGTCGGGGAGTCGGGGAGTCGGGGGGTCGGGGAGTCGAGGAGTCGGGGAGTCGGGGAGTCGGGGGAGTCGGGGGAGTCGGGGAGTCGGGGGGTCGGGGAGTCGGGGGAGTCGGGGAGTCGGGGGGTCGGGGAGTCGGGGGAGTCGGGGAATCGGGGAGTCGGGAGTAGTAGAAGACGAAAAGGAAGAATAAGAAAACAAGAACGCGAACAAACCGTGCAACCCATCAATAAACCAGCGAGACAGGAGAGAAAAAAAACCCTCCCCGGCCCAGCTTCCGCCCGCCGCACGCCCTCCCCGCTGCCGAAATCTCGCCACCGGAAGAAGGGAGTCGGGAGTCGGGGGAGTCGGGGGGTCGGGGAGTCGGGGGGTCGGGGAGTCGGGGGAGTCGGGGAGTCGGGGGAGTCGGGAGGGCGGGGAGTCGGGGAGTCGGGGAGTCAGGAGTCGGGGAGTCGGGGAGTCGGGGAGTCGGGGAAGTCGAGGAGTCGGGGAGTCGGGGGGTCGGGAGAGGCGCCGCCTCGGTTCCTCCGGCCCGGGCCGCGGAGTCGAGGCCCCGGGAGTCGGGAAAAGCGGGGAGGGAGTGAGTCGAGAAGGGGGAGGGAGGGAGGGAGGGAGGAGGAGGGAGGAGGAGGGAGGGAGGGAGGGAGGAGGGAGGGAGGGAGTCGGGGAGAGAGTCGGGAGGGAGAGAGTCGGGGAGTCAGGAGAGAGGGGAGAGGGAGAGAGGGGGAGAGAGAGAGAGAGAGAGGGGGAGAGAGAGAGAGAGAGAGAGAGAGAGAGAGAGAGAGAGAGAGAGAGAGAGAGAGAGAGAGAGAGAGAGAGAGAGAGAGAGAGAGAGAGAGAGAGAGAGAGAGAGAGCGGCAAATGTTTATCGTCTCTCTGCCTCCGTATATCACTCTCTCTCTCTTTATCTTACTCTTCCTCTCTCTCTCTCTTTATCTTACTCTTTCTCTCTCTCACTCCCTCTCACTCTTTCTCTCTCTCTCTCTCTATTTCTCTCTCACTCCCTCTCTCTCACAAACTCTCTCTCTCTCTCTCTCTCTCTCTCTCTCTATGTCTATCTGTTTCTCTGTCAACCAATTCATCTCTTTTCCTCCCTGATAGAAGTCAATTTCTCTCTCTCTCAATCTCCATCCACCTCTCACCCTCTCTACTTCCTGCATCCCTATCACCATCCCTTCCTCATCCTCCCTCCCTCCCCACTTCCCTCCCTCTCCCTCTCCTCTTCCCCATACCTTCCCTCCCTCTCTCCTTCCCTATACCTCCCTCCCCTCTCCGCCCCCTCCCCTCCCCCTCCCCCGCCCCTCCCCCCTCCCCCCCTTGTCACTCCGACCTTGGCCGCAGAAATTTCTTCAGTCTACCTTCCTTCCTTCGTTTTATAACCGTGACCTGGCGGGCGAGGGTGGTGTGACGTCACGGGGGTCGCAAAAACTCGACCTGACCTCCCCCCTCCCCTCCCCCTCCCCCTTCGCCACTACCACCGCTCCCCCATCCCCTCTACCCCTCCTCCTCCTCCCTCTCGGGTACTCCTTCTATCCCTTTTCTCTTTTATTTATCCCCTTCTTCCCTCTTCTCCTTGCCATTCCTTCCTTCCTTCTTCCTTCTATCTCATTATTTTTCTTCTTTATCTATCCCTCTCATTCTTCTTATCCTTCTTCTCTTCCTCCCCCTTTTATCCCTTAATTCTTCATCTCCTTAATTTCTCTACTTCTTCTTACCATTCCTCTCTTCTTCCTCCTTCTATCCCTTCATTCTTCATCTCTTTTATTTCTCCCCCTCTTCCTCTTCTCCGTACCCTTCTCTCCCTCCTCGTTCTACCTCTCCCTTCTTTTTCTCCTTTAATTCTCCCTCTCTTCCTCTCCTCCTTACCAATCTCTCTTCCTCCTCCTCCCTTCCCTTCTTATCTTCTCTTCCTCTTCCTCTTCCTCCTCCTCCTCCCTGGCAACATTACCACCTCTCTTCCTCCTCCTACGTTCTCTTCTTATCTTCTCTTCCTCCTCCTCCTCCTCCGTTCCCTTCTTGTCTACCCGTTTTCTTCCTCCTCCTCCTCCGTTCCCTTCTTATCTACTCGTTTTCTTCCTCCTCCTCCTCCGTTCCCTTCTTATCTATTCGTCTTCTTCTTCCTCCTCCTCCGTTCCATTCTTATCTTCTCTTCCTCCTCCTCCTCCTCCGTTCCCTTCTTATCTTCTCTTCCTCCTCCTCCTCCTCCTCCCTGGCAACACGTGCTCGGCGGAGGAGACCTTAGCAGTTCGCGAGAAAATTATCCACCGTTTTCTATTCTAATATTTTATAATACTGGTAAAATTCCGAGAAAAAAAGTGAGTGTGAACGTATCCGGTTCAATCCGGCACTTTCTGCGTGAGTGCGCGCGCGCGTGTACGCTTTAAACGCTTCGGATTTACTCACTCCAAAAATAAAACAATCTTTGATGCTATATTATTATACATATACTATATATATATATATATATATATATATATATATATATATATATATATATTATATATATATATTATATATATTATTATATTATTATATATTACTATATTATATATATATTATATATTACTATATTATCATATATATACTATATATATATATATATATATATATATATATATATATATATATATATATATATATATATATATATTATATATATATACTATAATATATATATCATATATATACTATATATATATATATATATATATATATATATATATATATATATATATATATATATATATATATATATTATATATATACTATACTATATTTGTTTTGTAATGGAGAAGCGAACAGTTTACGGCTCTATCCTTCAACTTAGAAAAAAAAAACATACACATTTAAAAGCCAATATCTGTTTAATCCACAAATGATTAAGTCGATCACTCTCACGGCTTTGGCATCAAGAGGAACAGTTTCCGCTTTGTTGTCTCTCGAAAATTGCTGTTTCAGATCAAAGCAACTTGCTCGGTGCCTTGCCGTTCGAGATGTTGCTCTTGGCTCAAAGTATTTATATATTTTTTCTTATAAGGTCAGTGTCAATCCATCCATCTGTCCATCATCTATCTATCCATTAATTCATCTATCTATCCATCCATCTATCCATTAATTCATCTATCTATCCATCCATCTATCCATTAATTCATCTATCTATCCATTAATTCATCTATCTATCCATTAATTCATCTATCTATCCATCCATCTATCCATTAATTCATCTATCTACCTATCATTCCATCTATCCATTAATTCATCTATCTATCCATTAATTCATCTATCTATCCATTAATTCATCTATCTATCCATCCATCTATCCATTAATT
>NC_091591.1:24738436-24740936 GCF_042767895.1 Penaeus vannamei | reverse complement strand
AGAGAGAGAGAGAGAGAGAGAGAGAGAGAGAGAGAGAGAGAGAGAGAGAGAGAGAGAGAGAGAGAGAGAGAGAGAGAGAGAGAGAGAGAGAGAGAGAGAGAGAGAGAAAGAGAGAGAGAACCACCGTTTGGAAAAGCAGGAAACAAACAAACAAACACGAGACAAGAACAAGAGAAAACAAAAGGCAGAAATCGGGAGAGAAATGGCAAGACTAAAAAGAAAGGGAGAAATGCCACGCCATTAACAGGGAACGAAAAAGGTCACAAAAACACACAATAATAAAGGATTAAGCAAAATGCCAACGAACGCAGACAAACAAAATAAAAATCAAAATGACAAAAATTATGAGACCAGATATAAACAAAACGACTATAACAACAACGAAAACAACAACAATAATGATAATAATAATGATAAAAGTAATAATAATAATAATAATAATGATAATAGTAATAATAATAATAATAATGATAACAGTAATAATAACAATAATAATACTGAAGAAGAGGAAGAGGAGGATAATGATGATAAGAATCATAATAGCAATAACAAGGACGATGATGAGGATAGTACCAATAAGATTGATTATGATAATACGAAAACTAACAATAACAATAAAAATAATAACCAAAATCATGATACAATCTAGTAACAAAAACTAAAAAAGTACATATAAAATGCTTTATCAAACCAAAGAAAGAAAACAAAAAAAACAACAAGAAAATGGCCAAAATCTAAAAGAAAACAAACAAAGACAAAGAAGTAAAATACTCAAGACCCCAAAAGAGAGTAAATAAAAAGCCGAAAAAGAAGAAAGAAATAAAAGAACCAAGACAAAAAAAAAAGTAAATAAAAAGCCGAAAAAGAAGAAAGAAATAAAAGAACCAAGACAAAATAAAAGTAAATAAAAAGCCTAAAAAGAAGAAAAAAAAGACGATTTAAACCCCCACCACCACCGGGCAGCGAGCGTTCCACAGCGAGGCCTCCAACACCACCACTCTGACCGAAACTTTCTGGGACGTCGCGATGCCCATTCTCCTTCCCTTTCCCCCAAGCGGTCTTCATTTCGTATTGTTTCGTGTTGTAGTTTTGGTCCAGATTCCTCATTTCTCTCTTTTTTCTGTAGTCTGGTTTTGGTTTAGTATATTGTTTCGTGTTGTAGTTTTGGTCCAGATTCCTTATTTCTCTCTCTTTTCTGTAGTCTGGTTTTGGTTTGGTATATTGTTTCGTGTTGTAGTTTTGGCCCATATTCCTTATTTCTATTTTTTTCTGTAGTCTGGTTTTGGTTTGGTATATTGTTTCGTGTTGTAGTTTTGGTCCAGATTCCTTATTTCTCTCTCTTTTCTGTAGTCTGGTTTTGGTTTGGTATATTGTTTCGTGTTGTAGTTTTGGTCCAGATTCCTTATTTCTCTCTCTTTTCTGTAGTCTGGTTTTGGTTTGGTATATTGTTTCGTGTTGTAGTTTTGGTCCATATTCCTCATTTCTCTCTCTTTTCTGTAGTCTGGTTTTGATTTGGTATATTGTTT
Organism: Penaeus vannamei; assembly: GCF_042767895.1. Taxonomy (NCBI): domain Eukaryota; kingdom Metazoa; phylum Arthropoda; class Malacostraca; order Decapoda; family Penaeidae; genus Penaeus; species Penaeus vannamei. The sequence goes on along the minus strand of NC_091591.1, from coordinate 24,739,410 downwards.
CGTGTTGTAGTTTTGGTCCATATTCCCTATTTCTCTCTTTTTTCTGTAGTCTGGTTTTGGTTTGGTATATTGTTTCGTGTTGTAGTTTTGGTCCATATTCCTCATTTCTCTCTCTTTTCTGTAGTCTGGTTTTGATTTGGTATATTGTTTCGTGTTGTAGTTTTGGTCCAGATTCCTTATTTCTATTTTTTTCTGGTTTGGTTTGGTATTGCTTTGTTTGAAAAGAACTATTCTTATCTGTATTTGTTGTTCTCATTTTATTTTGGTTTCCATTTCATTAATCTCATCTCGTTGACATCTTTATTTCGTCTTGACTAAATATTTGTATATTATACACAATCAGCAAGAAATATAGAGAGTAAGATTAAGGAAAACACTGAAAGAAAGAAAACAAAAGCGGAAAAGATAACTGAAAAAAAGGAAAGAAAAGAACGAAAGCGAAAAAAAAACACACATCCGATCCCTAAATATATAATCAAAACCATTAAAAAAAAAAAAAAACACCAAGGAAGCACAGGAAAGCAAAGAAACAGAAAATGACAAACGTAAACCTCCCACAAAAGATTTATGGCGGCTCCGATCGCTCACAGCGGCGGCGGCGGTGGTCTCCGAACCCCGGCCCATAGCTCGAGGGCCGGAGACTAAACACGGGTATGGTGGCGAGCAGGGACGCGTGTGGACGGAGAGACGCACACAGGCCACAATTCTATGAAGGGAGATGCAAACAAACGTACACGCACACAGGAGATGCAAACAAACGTACACGCACACAGGAGGTGCAAACAAACGTACACGCACACAGGAGGTGCAAACAAACGTACACGCACACAGGGGATGCAAACAAACGTACACGCACACAGGAGATGCAAACACACAAGTAATACACACACAAAAGAGATGCATACACACTAGTAATACACACACACAAAAGAGATGTATACACACTAGTAATACACACACACAAAAGAGATGCA